>NW_027282024.1:0-98050 GCF_046629955.1 Centroberyx affinis | reverse complement strand
TTTCACTTAAATGATTGTTGACAACTTGCGATTATTTGAAAATGTAGGCAAATCTGTTATTTTGTCGCTTCCAGTAGGCATACAGTTTCAAAAGCTATTTTGACATTTTCTAATTTTATGGTCATGTTTTTTTTTTTGCTTATACTTTACAGAAACACAGAGTTATGTTTCAACAAATCTCAAGAAAAAAATCCTTTTAAAAAATGTATTTATATGTATGTATTCCTGGTCATATGAGGACTCTTTCTGTGCTGATATGCATGAGAGGCTTCTTAAAGGGAAGTGAAACAATGTGTGAGTGAGTGACTGGTGGAGCATAAAAACCATCTGACAGAAACTCCTTAAAGGGGAAAACGGACTCTCACACAGTAAAGGTGTCAAAGCGCCTGGTGATCGATTGACAGCCGCAGCCTTCCTGTCCTCTAAGCTGATTGGTGTCTCCTAGGTGATGTCCGTCCCACCCTGACGGTGCTGCCCCCCTCCAGCGTGGAGCTGCTGCAGGGGAAGGCCACGCTCATGTGCCTGGCCAACAAGGGCTTCCCCTCAGACTGGAGGCTGGCCTGGAAGGTGGACGGCAGCAGCAGCAGCAGCAGCAGCTGGGAGGAGAGCAGGAGCCCCGGGGTGCTGGAGAAGGACGGCCGCTACAGCTGGAGCAGCACCCTGAGGCTCCCTGCAGACCAGTGGGGGAAGGTGGGCTCTGTGACCTGTGAGGCCACCCAGGGCTCCCAGTCTCCGCTCTCGGAGACACTGAGGAGAGACCAGTGTTCCCAGTCCTGACCTGACTCACTGGGACTTCTGCTACTGGTTTTACTCTGCTACTGCTCTCAGTCTGCACTCAGTACTGTAGTCTCTCTCTCTCTCTCTCTCTCTCTCTCTCTCTCTCTCTCTCTCACACTCTCTGTCTGTCTCACCAGAGTCATTACCTGTTTAAATAGTAATGTTTTCTTGATTGCAGTAAAGCCGCTATTCTTGATATGTTAAGACAATAAAGATCTTTTCACCAAATCATTTGTGTTTCCATGGATATTATTATAAAAATTACAGATGTCTTATGATGCTGTCTTAATGGTAACAGTGGTTTCATTAAATCCACAGAGACTGAACTCGTCTCAGTGTAAGTTTGCTAGGATTTTCTTAATGCTGGTGATGATCTGAGAAGGAAAAAATGGGATTATGTAATTCTTTTCTCACATATCCCGTAACTCTGTGAGAGCAACATGACAGTGGTTCTGTTTACCAGTGGTATCCTAAAGTTATTTTTGTGATTTGGGTGTTGTTGAGGACAAATTATTATTATTTTTTGTTATTGTACAAGGTACCGTGACCTGAGAAATCTTTTGTTTACAATAATGCAAGAGAAAAACCCTGATTTGTTCTGGTCTTGTGAGGGTGATATGTTGAGGTGGCTGTTCAAGGAAGAGGTTTTTGTTCTGGTGAGATTTCTGGAGAGAGCGTGGAAGAGAAGGCAGGATTTCTTGTACCCCTAAGTTCTCTCCACTGCAAAAATGATTTCTGAGCAGAGAGTCGTTTTGCCTTACTGATCGATTGTGGAAACACACGCAAAGCTATGTCTTCCCAGTCTTGGTCTGTGAGGGAAGTTGACTTTCAACAGGTCGGAGGTCAACATGGGGAGGTCAAACATGAACAGAGTTCAAAATGTGCTTTACGCCACATTCTCCTCTTCTGGCCTGACTCAGTGTCTGTACAATAGATTCATGTGTTCACCCAACTATTGCCTTCCTTCAAGAAAAATACTGTCTTGACTTTCCTCTATCTAAATAAGGCTTCCTGATCCAGTTGACTGAATGATCATCCTGATCTGTTTGGATCCTGACAGTCCAGATATTCCAGGACCAGCGTGGATAAGCTGTTTGGATCATTCAGCAGTGGTTTGGGGGTCGGCATCAGGACAGCTTACTTTGCTAGATGTTGTTGTGCTTTTAATGGGTCTGATTGGGCTTCTTCACTGGAACTGTCCTCTTCATTTGGGGGAACTTTCAGGTTGTTGAGGTGGGAGGTGGGCTGTTTTAACTTCAGAAGGCAAACTGGTAGAGACACTATGAACAACATCTTTAATACTTGCCAACCAAGTTCTGTGTGTTTGTGTGCGTGTGTGTGTGTGTGTGTGTGTGTGTGTGTGTGTGTGTGTGTGTGTCTTCAGTGAACTGTATCAGTCCCTGCAGTAGCTTCCAGCTGCAGCAGTCAGTTCAGTCTGACTGAGGTTTTTGTACGACGCTTTATCACTGTGTGAACAGATACTGACTGTTGATATAGTGTTGACTCTGACAGTAGTAAACTGCTGCATCTTCAGCCTGGACTCCACTGATGGTCAGAGTGAAGTCAGTCTCTGATCCACTGCCTGTGAAACGACCTGGAATCCCTGATGCTCGATTATTAGCCCCATAGATGAGTAGTTTAAGAGTTTCTCCATCTCTCTGTTGGTGCCAGGCTAAATAGTGGGTGCTGCCCGAATTCAAAACCTTGGGACTGGTTCGACAGCTGATGGTGACGGAGCCTCCCGGACCAGACCTCACTGCTCCAGGCTGAGTCACTGTGACCTGGCCTCTGGACTCTGAGGATACAGAGACAAAAACATAAACCACCGTCATGGTTTTCTCCGCTTCATTTCAGAGGGACGGATGTTCACAGAGGAGAGGAGTTTGATTCTCTGGACTTTACCTGTGAAGCAGCAGCAGAGGAGAGTCCAGATGAGGATGGAGATCAAAGTCATGTTTTGATGAGGAGGATTTCTGTGGCTTCTGTTGTCATGAAGGACAGCTGTCAGTCATCCAGTGTTCAACTCTCAGGACTATAAACTCTCCCAGAGCACTGGAGCATGGTGCTGCTGATGCAAAGTGGCTCTCTATGGAAATGCTCTGACTGACTCCAACAGGGACTTGGATTACTCTGATCATGCTGTTCCTAAATGGATCAATCAATTTACCAAACTCTTGATTAACAATGTATCTACAATGGATTACTCTGATCATGCTGTTTCTAAAAAGAACAATATCACTGCAAGATACAAATTAACAATACACAAATGAAAAAAGATTAATGCTGTAAGTTTGTTGCATAATGTGATAGTTTAGCTAGTTATTACATCAGTTAGCTAAAGTTTTGAAATTCAGAATAAATTTGGTGAGTTTATTTTGTTCAAAGTGAGAGAGCCGTGTCTCTCTAGAGTGAGAGGTTTTTGTACAGCGGCTCAATGAGTTTGTATCACTGTGGTTGACTTTTGGTGGAGGAACCAGACTGAATGTTGACTGTAAGTACCTTTTTTTCCTTCATGAACTCATATTCAATATTTTTTCTATTTCCATTAATTAAATGTAGCTCTTACTTCAATATTGTTCCTGAAATTTGGAATTTAATATTATCTCAGTCATCAGTGTCTCCTAATACTGACTAAAACCACAAAAAAATGTTACACTAAAAATTAATTTTGACTCTTTCAATAGTTCAGTAGTCATTTCATTTTCATAAAAACTAGGTTTGGTTAATGTAGGCTGTATTTTGTATGTCAATTGACAAAGACTCTAAGGCTCTGTCTGAAAGAAAGAAAATGTTCCTACAATTTTAAATGTAAAGCCTTGCAAATTTTAGCTAAAAAAAAATCTATATTATATTCTACCGATCATTTATTCAGGAGCTTTATCATTTGGAAACATTGTATGTGTTTTACACAATCATTCAACCACACTAATGCTTTTAATGGCATGTCACATTTTAATTAGCGCCATTGAATATCATATAATATCAATATAGAATTTCAACCACATACAAATACTGCAGTAGTAGGATTAATTCAGTGAGATGGCAAAACTATTTCAGCAGTCAAGCATTTTTTCTTTTTTCAGTAATGATACATGTGTGTTGTCAGGTTCAATAGCAAACACAAACCGTCTCTTACAAGATCTTGGCTTCGGTAAAGAAATTTTGAAGATAAAAAGATAAAAGCCTCACACTCTTGCTCCAAGTCATATTTTTTATTTATCAAGCTGGATTGTCAGTGTTTGATAATTACAAATTATGCATTGGATTTAGAGCGGACAGCTTTTAACTATTTATCTTCAGTAGTGAAACTGAAGTCTGTTGCCATGGTTCAGTAGTGATGCCTGTCTGTTTTCATGGTTCCTGAGCTCAGAGAGGGAAGTGAAACATTGAAGATCAGTTTCATCCAATCTCTCCCACTGCTGAGTCTTCTGAGAAAGATCCTCAGAACTAGCAGCCTCCTCTTCCCTCCATTTTGTTCACCTATAATCAATAGGATTTACAGTTTATTTTCCCATGTATGAACGTGTTTTATCTATTCTCTCTCTCTCTCTCTCTCTCTCTCTCTCTCTCTCTCTCAGTGGGCCGAGTCGTCCCCACCCTGACGGTGCTGCCCCCCTCCAGCGTGGAGCTGCTGCAGGGGAAGGCCACGCTCATGTGCCTGGCCAACAAGGGCTTCCCCTCAGACTGGAGGCTGGCCTGGAAGGTGGACGGCAGCAGCAGCAGCAGCAGCAGCTGGGAGGAGAGCAGGAGCCCCGGGGTGCTGGAGAAGGACGGCCGCTACAGCTGGAGCAGCACCCTGAGGCTCCCTGCAGACCAGTGGGGGAAGGTGGGCTCTGTGACCTGTGAGGCCACCCAGGGCTCCCAGTCTCCGCTCTCGGAGACACTGAGGAGAGACCAGTGTTCCCAGTCCTGACCTGACTCACTGGGACTTCTGCTACTGGTTTTACTCTGCTACTGCTCTCAGTCTGCACTCAGCACTGTAGTCTCTCTCTCTCTCTCTCTCTCTCTCTCTCTCTCTCTCTCTCTCTCTCTCTCTCTCTCTCTCTCTCTGTCTCACAGAATCATTACATCTTTATATAGTAATGTTTTCTTGCTCGCAGTAATGTCGATATTCATGATATGTTAAGACAATAAAGATCTTTTCACCAAATCAGTTGTGTTTCCATGGATATTAATATAAAAATAATAGATGTCTTATGATGCTGTCTTAATGGTAACAGTGGTTCCATTAAATCCACAGAGAATCAGCTTGTCTAAGGGTAAAGTGAGTAAGATACTGGTCATGATTTGAGAAATAAATTCTTGGATTATGTGATGCACTGTCACACTTTCATTATCTCTGTGAGTACAACATGAAAGTGACTGTGTTTACCAGTGGTATCCTAAAGACAGGCAGGAGCTAGCTGTGGATGTGAGGATGAAACCATTTTCAGAAACAGAAACAGACAAGAAAATGTATCTCTACTTCATGAATAATGTCAAATTAATTACATTTAGACTCACTGGAAATAGTTTACATCGAAACTGTTCAACTCTGAGCTTGAGATAATTGTTTTACTAAAGGACTCTCAGTATGTTTGTATTAAAATATGATACATTGAAATAATATTGAATAACACAATGCATTAAATTGTCCTTTCTTTTGTTGGAGATTTGTAATCAGTTTGAGTTTGTGACACACACACACACACTAGCTGTTCTGAGAATATCATGGTGTTTCCCCCTCTTTAAATGATCCTCATGTTCATGAGATGAATAGAAGGTCTTAATAAAGTATCAGAGCGTTGTCATCCTAGAAGAGACCACTCCCACACTCCCATCAGGGTGGAAACACTATTTATTACACACAGGCTTTTAATGTAATTTGTTTTCACCTATTCCTCTTGTTTTTGTCTGCGTGATTCTTCTATAATACTGTTTTTATTCACACTTATAATTATCCTGGGAGTTCATCATCATCGTTCATCTTAATGGTTTTAGTTCATTGTTATTTAGTCTATAACTCTGTCTTGAAATGTGCTTTACAATGGTATTTAAAATAAATTATTATTAACTAACTAACTAACTAACTAACTAACATTCCCCTCTTCTGGCCTGACTCAGTGTCTGTACAATAGATTCATGTGTTCACCCAACTATTCCCTTCCTTCAAGAAAAAGACTCTCTTGACTTTCCTCTATCTAAATAAGGCTTCCTGATCCAGTTGACTGAATGATCCTCCTGATCTGTTTGGATCCTGACAGTCCAGATATTCCAGGACCAGCGTGGATAAGCTGTTTGGATCATTCAGCAGTGGTTTGGGGGTCGGCATCAGGACAGCTTACTTTGCTAGATGTTGTTGTGCTTTTAATGGGTCTGATTGGGCTTCTTCACTGGAACTGTCCTCTTCATTAGGGGGAACTTTCAGGTTGTTGAGGTGGGAGGTGGGCTGTTTTAACTTCAGAAGGAAAACTGGTAGAGACACTATGAACAATATCATGAATACTTACCAACCAAGTCCTGTGTGTGTGTGTGTGTGTGTGTGTGTGTCTTCAGTGAACCATATCAGTCCCTGCAGTAGCTTCCAGCTGCAGCAGTCAGTTCAGTCTCTGTTCAGTCTGACTGAGGTTTTTGTACGACGCTTTATCACTGTGTGAACAGATACTGACTGTTGATATAGTGTTGACTCTGACAGTAGTAAACTGCTGCATCTTCAGCCTGGACTCCACTGATGGTCAGAGTGAAGTCAGTCCCTGATCCACTGCCTGTAAAACGATCTGGAATCCCTGATGCTCGCCGATTAGCCCAGTAAATGAGAAGTTTAGGAGTTTCTCCATTTCTCTGTTGGTACCAGGCTAAAATGTGGGTGCTGCCCGAAACATAAACCTTGGGACTGGTTCGACAGCTGATGGTGACGGAGCCTCCCGGAGCAGACCTCACTGCTCCAGGCTGAGTCACTGTGACCTGGCCTCTGGACTCTGAGGATACAGAGACAAAAACATAAACCACCGTCATGGTTTTCTCCGCTTCATTTCAGAGGGACGGATGTTCATAGAGGAGAGGAGTTTGATTCTCTGGACTTTACCTGTGAAGCAGCAGCAGAGGAGAGTCCAGATGAGGATGGAGATCAAAGTCATGTTTTGATGAGGAGGATTTCTGTGGCTTCTGTTGTCATGAAGGACAGCTGTCAGTCATCCAGTGTTCAACTCTCAGGACTATAAACTCTCCCAGAGCACTGGAGCATGGTGCTGCTGATGCAAAGTGGCTCTCTATGGAAATGCTCTGACTGACTCCAACAGGGACTTGGATTACTCTGATGATGCTGTTTATTAATAGATCTATCAATTTAACAAACTCTCATTAACAATTTATCTAATTAATATGTATATCTGGCTTGATGTCTATAAGTTTTCTTCAACAATATCTCAAGTCTTTTTTTAGTTTACTGCTAGAGAAATCAGTATCACTACAAGTTAAAATACACAATAAATGAAAAACTATTAATGTTTGAACTTTTTCACATAATTTGATAGATTATGTAGTTATTACATCAGTTAGCTAAAGCTTTACAAACGGAGACTGTTTTTGGTGAGTTTGTTGTTGTCAAAGTGAGAGAGCCGTGTCTCTCTAGAGTGAGAGGTTTTTGTACGGCGGCTCAATGAGTTTGTATCACTGTGGTACACTTTTGGTGGAGGAACCAGACTGGATGTTGGAAGTAAGTAACCTATCTCATGTTTTTCGTAATCCATGCGCTATATTTTAATGCGTTACATATTCAGTGTAATTTAGGAAGCTACGTATTACATTTTCTATGTTGATATGTATTTTGTAAATGAGAAATTCCTTTCACCAATGAACAAACAATTTAATAAAATGAATCCAAATGGCCAATCTAATAATCATGAGTGTCAGGGGGTAGGAGGTGAGGACCCAAATGCAGACAGGCAGGCAGAGGGATTAACGAAAGTTAATCTTTAATGAAGAACTAAGGCAAAAGTACAAAACCAAAAACCAAAACACAGCAGGCTGGCAAAAAGGCAAACAAGGAATACAAAAACCCAACCTGACTGGCAACAAAGCAAGAAGTCCGAAACAGGTGACGAGGCAGAGAACACGGGAACAGGAACAGAGCCGGTAACAAGACAGGACAGGAGCGAAACAGAACAGGTAGACTAAACAGGAAGCAAACAGAACAGGTATGCAAAACAGACGAACTGACAAGGAGTGGATGGTGAACCGGGGTAGATATACTGTGGGGATGGGTGATTAGTGATGAGGTACAGATGTGTGGGAGCAGGAGGGGGGAACAGGTGAAGAGAGAGATAGACCAGGAGGCGGAGACACAAGGGCAGACAGGAAACACAGAAACAAGGAAAACACAAAGGCAGGACATGGCAGAACCATGACAATGAGACTTGGGCCACGGGAGAAAGTATGTATTCCTAACAATTATTATGAAGTTGCTTCTTGAGGGCTTGTAGTGTTAGTGTTGTCTGACAAAGTGAGAGAGCCGTGTCTCTCTAGAGTGAGAGGTTTTTGTACGGCGGCTCAATGAGTTTGTATCACTGTGGTTGACTTTTGGTGGAGGAACCAGACTGGATGTTGGAAGTAAGTTTCTGCACAAATTTTAAACATATCATTTATTAAGGCTTTACCCTGCAGCAGCTCCACTGTCGGCTTTCTCTCTCTCGCTCTCTCTCTCTCTCTCTCTCTCTCTCTGTCTCTCATTCTCTCTCTCTCTCTCTCTCACCAGAATCATTACATCTTTAAATAGTAATGTTTTCATGTTCGCAGTAATGGCAGTATTCTTGATATGTTAAAACAATAAAGATCGTTTCACCAAATCAGTTGTGTTTCCATGGATATTATTATACAAATAACCAATGTTTTATGATGCTGTCTTAATGGTAACAGTGGTTCGATTAAATCCACAGAGACTGAGCTCATCTCAGGTTAAAATGACTAGGATCGTATAAATACTGGTGATGATTTGAGAATAAATGATGGGATTATGTAACATATTGTCATACATTCATTAAAATATTGCATTTTCCACTGAGAATAAAAGGAATGTCAGCCATTTCTTTTTTCACCGCAGAGAGAAACTAGACAGTCACGTGACGTGGATGCAGACGTAGCCATCTCCAGGGGTGCTAATTGAGGAAACACTCCTGTGGGTTGTATTAGAGGGTAGGAACAAACAACCTATATCTATCTAAAGTTAGAAGCTTCCTGTCACAGTCAGACTCTGAAAAGCTGGTTCATGCTTTCATTTCCAGTAGACTAGATTACTGTAATGCACTTTTTGCTGGACTGACAAAGCAGGTGTTAAATAAACTCCAGCTTATTCAGAATGCTGCAGCCAGAGTATTGACTAAAACCAAAAGGTTTGAACATATCACTCCTATTTTAACCTCTCTTCACTGGCTCCCAGTAAAACAAACAATTGATTTTAAAATTCTTCTTATTGTTTTTAAATCTGTGAATGGCTTAGCTCCTTCTTATGTTGCTGACATGCTCACTGAATACACACCGTACAGATCCCTTAGATCATCAAATAAAGGTCTCCTCACTATACCTAGAATAAACTCTAAATCGGCTTATGGTGCCTTCAGTCATTATGGTCCTACTCTCTGGAATTCTCTACCACATGAACTAAGGTCTGCTACAACAGTGTCTTCTTTTAAAAGCAGACTAAAAACATATCTCTTTTCGCAAGCTTTTAGTTAGGTCTAAAGTGTGTGGTTAACAGGAGAACTTTTATTGTATTTTATTTTAGAATCAGTATTATTACTATTATTCCCTTTTTAATAATAGTGATAATACCTTCTTATCTTATTCCTTTTTATTGTAATACCTTATATATTTTTATCTTTTCATATGTTTTTATTTATGTAATACCTTCTGGGAGGTGGGCTGTTTTAAATTCAGATGGCAAACCGGTAATGACAATATGAACAACAGCATGAATTCTAAATTGAGTGTGTGTGTGTGTGTGTGAGTGTGTGTGTGTGTGTGTGTGTGTGTGTGTGTGTCTCCTCAGTGAACTGTATCAGTCCCTGCAGTAGCTTCCAGCTGCAGCAGTCAGTTCAGTCTCTGTTCAGTCTGACTGAGGGAGGTTTTTGTACGACGCTTTATCACTGTGTGAACAGATACTGACTGTTGATACTGTGGACACTCTGACAGTAGTAAACTGCTGCATCTTCAGCCTGGACTCCACTGATGGTCAGAGTGAAGTCAGTCCCTGATCCACTGCCTGTGAAACGATCTGGAATCCCTGATGCTCGCCGATTAGCCCAGTAAATGAGAAGTTTAGGAGTTTCTCCATGTTTGTGTTGGTACCAGGCTAAGATGTGGTCAGAACCATCATAGTATACAGCAGGACTGGTTCTACAGCTGATGGTGACGGAGCCTCCCGGAGCAGAGCTCACTGCTCCAGGCTGAGTCACTGTGACCTGGCCTCTGGACTCTGAGGATACAGAGACAAAAACATAAACCACCGTCATGGTTTTCTCCGCTTCATTTCAGAGGGACGGATGTTCATAGAGGAGAGGAGTTTGATTCTCTGGACTTTACCTGTGAAGCAGCAGCAGAGGAGAGTCCAGATGAGGATGGAGATCAAAGTCATGTTTTGATGAGGAGGATTTCTGTGGCTTCTGTTGTCATGAAGGACAGCTGTCAGTCATCCAGTGTTCAACTCTCAGGACTATAAACTCTCCCAGAGCACTGGAGCATGGTGCTGCTGATGCAAAGTGGCTCTCTATGGAAATGCTCTGACTGACTCCAACAGGGACTTGGATTACTCTGATCATGCTGTTCCTAAATGGATCAATCAATGATTAAAAATGTATGTACGCTAAGTTTAATGTAGATTTGGCTTGATGTCTATGAACAAGTTTTCTTCAATAATTTATTTTGTCTTGTTTAAGTTCACTGCTAGAGAAATAAATATCACTGCCAGACAAATTTAACAGCATACAAACCAAAATGTATTAATGTTGGAATGTTGTGGTATTTGTGATAATTTAGCTAGTTATTACATGAGCTAGCTAGGTTTTACAAATTCAGCCTGATTTTGGTGAATTTGTTGTTGTCAAAGTGAGAGAGCCGTGTCTCTCTAGAGTGAGAGGTTTTTGTACGGCGGCTCAATGAGTTTGTATCACTGTGGTGGACTTTTGGTGGAGGAACCAGACTGGATGTTGGAAGTAAGTAACCTATCTCATGTTTTTCGTAATTCATGAGCTACATTTTAATGTGTTACATATTTAGTGTAATTTAGGAAGGTATGTATTAAATTTTCTATGTTGATATATATTTTGTAAATGAGAAATTCCTTTCACCAATGAACAAACAATTTAATAAAATGAATCCAAATGGCCAATCTAATAATCGTGAGACTTGGGCCAGAGGAGAAAGTATGTCTTCCTAACGATTATTATAAAGTTGCTTCTTGAGGGCTTGTAGTTTTAGTTTTGTCTGTCAAAGTGAGAGAGCCGTGTCTCTCGAGAGTGAGAGGTTTTTATACGGCGGCTCAATGAGTTTGTATCACTGTGGTGGACTTTTGGTGGAGGAACCAGACTGGATGTTGGAAGTAAGTTTCTGCACAAATTTTAAACATCATGTCATTTATTAAGGCTTTTATTCCTGTGTCTGAATTTTAGAAGTAGATATAAATATCCAGTGTGTTGACTTACATCACTTATAGATAGCTTTCTTTTCTCTGTGTCTCTCCTTAACCATGGAGTCTGACTTACAGCTGCTTTACTATACTTTGTTTTACACGTTGTAGACATACTGTGAAAAGTCAACAACTTTATCTTTAGAAAAGAGAAATGAAAAACATTACTACTTTCCAAAATTGCTTTTTAATCTTCAATTTTCACTTAAATGATTGTTGACAACTTGCGATTATTTGAAAATGTAGGCAAATCTGTTATTTTGTCGCTTCCAGTAGGCATACAGTTTCAAAAGCTATTTTGACATTTTCTAATTTTATGGTCATGTTTTTTTTTTTGCTTATACTTTACAGAAACACAGAGTTATGTTTCAACAAATCTCAAGAAAAAAAATCCTATTTAAAAATGTATTTGTAATCCAATTTGTTTGCAATTTTTCCAGTTTCTAGTTTAATTTAAAATACAGTTAGAAATGTTTGCTGATTTAGATGAGAAATTTTAAAATGTATCCAAATCTATGCTCCTTTATTTTGTAGTTTGATATATTCCTGGTCATATGAGGACTCTTTCTGTGCTGATATGCATGAGAGGCTTCTTAAAGGGAAGTGAAACAATGTGTGAGTGAGTGACTGGTGGAGCATAAAAACCATCTGACAGAAACTCCTTAAAGGGGAAAACGGACTCTCACACAGTAAAGGTGTCAAAGCGCCTGGTGATCGATTGACAGCCGCAGCCTTCCTGTCCTCTAAGCTGATTGGTGTCTCCTAGGTGATGTCCGTCCCACCCTGACGGTGCTGCCCCCCTCCAGCGTGGAGCTGCTGCAGGGGAAGGCCACGCTCATGTGCCTGGCCAACAAGGGCTTCCCCTCAGACTGGAGGCTGGCCTGGAAGGTGGACGGCAGCAGCAGCAGCAGCAGCAGCTGGGAGGAGAGCAGGAGCCCCGGGGTGCTGGAGAAGGACGGCCGCTACAGCTGGAGCAGCACCCTGAGGCTCCCTGCAGACCAGTGGGGGAAGGTGGGCTCTGTGACCTGTGAGGCCACCCAGGGCTCCCAGTCTCCGCTCTCGGAGACACTGAGGAGAGACCAGTGTTCCCAGTCCTGACCTGACTCACTGGGACTTCTGCTACTGGTTTTACTCTGCTACTGCTCTCAGTCTGCACTCAGCACTGTAGTCTCTCTCTCTCTCTCTCTCTCTCTCTCTCTCTCTCTCTCTCTCTCTCTCTCTCTCTCTCTCTCTGTCTCACAGAATCATTACATCTTTATATAGTAATGTTTTCTTGCTCGCAGTAATGTCGATATTCTTGATATGTTAAGACAATAAAGATCTTTTCACCAAATCAGTTGTGTTTCCATGGACATTATCATATAAATAACATATGTCTTTGATGTTGTCTCAATGGTAACAGTGGTTCAATTAAATTCACAGAGCCTGAGCTTGTCTCAGGGTAAAGTGACTAGGATTTTATAAATGCTGGTGATGATTTAAGAACAAATGATGCACTTATGTAATGCATTGTCACACATCCATTATCTGTGGGGGCAACATGACTGGCTGTGTTTACCAGTGGTATCCTAAAGATAGGAAGGAGCTAGGTGGGGATGTAAGGATGAAAGGAGGCCATTTTCATCATTGCTCTCATTTATTGTTTGCAAATTTCTCTTTATGGTAACACCTACATCGATAATACAATGTTTTAAGTGTCCTATTGGTAAGGCTTCAGCTGTTTTCACGTTTATAATGTATCCTGAAAATATGCTGAATCTTTGTTATAAATCTACAAAAGTAGTTTGACCCATTTCATTATTACAAATAAAAAGCAGGATATCATCAGCATAAAGGGATATAACATGAGTGTGATCTCCAGTTTTGACCCCTGAAATATTTACATGTCAGTGTTCTGTCTCTGCAAAGGGTTCAAGCACTGAGGCAAAACAAATGGTGGTGACAAAGGACACCCTTGATGTTTCCCCCTGTCCAAGTAAAAGTTAGAAGATTGTAACCCATTTGTAAATACTGAGGCCTGGGGGACATGACGTAGCAATAAGTAGTAATAGAGTGTTGTTCACATTTCTGACCGGAGGCTGAAAAGAGTTGAGTGTGTTTGTGTTTGGACTGAACCAGTCTTTTTTTTTAAAACTTGGGGAAACTAATGCATCTATCTGCTGCACTCCAGCATTCAAAAGTATGTTGATTGACCCAAGGGCAAAAGAACAATTACAGCTCAAACAAGGTGATTGGCTGAGGTGGGGACTTGGTAATTCATGTGGTACGACATGTTTACTGTTGCCTTGTTTTCTAATGCCAAGGTTTCCTTCTACATTCTGACACCACATTCCCCTCTTCTGGCCTGGCTCAGTGTCTGTACAATAGATACATGTGTTCACCCAACTATTCCCTTCCTTCAAGAAAAACACTCTCTTGACTTTCCTCTATCTAAATAAGGCTTCCTGATCCAGTTGACTGAAGGATCATCCTGATCTGTTTGGATCCTGACAGTCCAGATATTCCAGGACCAGCGTGGATAAGCTGTTTGGATCATTCAGCAGTGGTTTGGGGGTCGGCATCAGGACAGCTTACTTTGCTAGATGTTGTTGTGCTTTTAATGGATCTGATTGGGCTTCTTCACTGGAACTGTCCTCTTCATTTGGGGGAACTTTCAGGTTGTTGAGGTGGGAGGTGGGCTGTTTTAACTTCAGAAGGAAAACTGGTAGAGACACTATGAACAACTGCATAAATTCTTGCCAACCAAGTTCTGTGTGTGTGTGTGTTTGTGTGTGTGTGTGTGTGTGTGTGTGTGTGTGTGTGTGTGTGTCCTCAGTGAACTGTATCAGTCCCTGCAGTAGCTTCCAGCTGCAGCAGTCAGTTCAGTCTCTGTTCAGTCTGACTGAGGGAGGTTTTTGTACGACGCTTTATCACTGTGTGAACAGATACTGACTGTTGATATAGTGTTGACTCTGACAGTAGTAAACTGCTGCATCTTCAGCCTGGACTCCACTGATGGTCAGAGTGAAGTCAGTCCCTGATCCACTGCCTGTAAAACGACCTGGAATCCCTGATGCTCGAGTATTAGCCCAGTAAATGAGAAGTTTAGGAGTTTCTCCATCTCTCTGTTGGTACCAGGCTAAAAGATGGGAGCTGCCCGAAACTTGCACCTTGGGACTGATTCGACAGCTGATGGTGACGGAGCCTCCCGGAGCAGAGCTCACTGCTCCAGGCTGAGTCACTGTGACCTGGCCTCTGGACTCTGAGGATACAGAGACAAAAACATAAACCACCGTCATGGTTTTCTCCGCTTCATTTCAGAGGGACGGATGTTCATAGAGGAGAGGAGTTTGATTCTCTGGACTTTACCTGTGAAGCAGCAGCAGAGGAGAGTCCAGATGAGGATGGAGATCAAAGTCATGTTTTGATGAGGAGGATTTCTGTGGCTTCTGTTGTCATGAAGGACAGCTGTCAGTCATCCAGTGTTCAACTCTCAGGACTATAAACTCTCCCAGAGCACTGGAGCATGGTGCTGCTGATGCAAAGTGGCTCTCTATGGAAATGCTCTGACTGACTCCAACAGGGACTTGGATTACTCTGATCATGCTGTTCCTAAATGGATCAATCAATTTACCAAACTCTTGATTAACAATGTATCTACATTAATTGAAATGTAGATTTGGCTTGATGTCTCTATACAAGTTTTCTTCAAGAATGTCTTCAATCTGGTTTTAGTTTACTGCTAGAGAAACAAATCAATATTACTGCCAGACAAATTTAACAATATTAAAACCAAAAGTGATTAACATTGTAAATTTGTGGCATTGTTTCATAGTTAGCTAGTTATTACATCAGCAAGATTTTTACAAACTGAAACTGATTTTGGTGAGTTTATTTTGTTTAAAGTGAGAAAGCCGTGTCTCTCTAGAGTGAGAGGTTTTTGTACGGCGGCTCAATGAGTTTGTATCACTGTGGTGGACTTTTGGTGGAGGAACCAGACTGGATGTTGACTGTAAGTACCTTTTGTTATGACCCTGGGCCATAATGTGTATTTATATTTGAGTGTGGTTTTTGTGCTGTTTTTCCCCCCTGCCTGAGAGTGGTGCTGTTCAGCCTGTTCTGTGTGTTTGCTTAGTGTGTTGAGTTGCAGGTGGTGGCTTGTGATTGGACGGAGACTGATGGCGTCTGCTTTAAAATGGCACCCGTTGATGCCGGCTTCATTCCCTCTCTTTTCCTGACTCCCACCCAGACGGGCTGTGCTGCTTAGTGATCGCCGATTTTAGCGTTGTTAATGTGCTGATCTCGGTTGTACATATTATAAATATCTTCTAAAAGAGCAGTCCTGGTAGTTGTAGGGGTGAGAAGCCTTTTCTTTCGACATCTTTTCTCCTGTTTATGTTAGGGAGGTAGGTAAGAGACCTGTATTTTCTTTTGCTTTCTTTTGGTGAAGTTAGGTAAGTTAGTTGTTAATATTATAGATTGTTTTGTTTATTGTTTTGGGCCATGCTCTCCCCGACGCCTATTCTACCTTATTTTGATGAATAAATCAATTATGTTTGGACTGCATCTGCTGTGGCACTGGTCATCCTTGGGAGTGGGAAACGGGGGGAGTCATTTTTGTGTTGTGCTCAGGTTTCCCCTAGGTCGGGCATAACACTTTCTTTTCCTCCATGAGTTCATATTCAATATTTATCATATTTCCATCAAATAAATGTAGTTCTTACTTGAATATTGTGCCTTATATTGGGAATTTAATATTATTTCAGTGATCATTGAGATCTTCCATGTCTCCCAATATGGACTAAAACCACAACAAAACACTGAAAATTATTTTTGACTCTTTCAATAGTCCTGTCATTTTCCTAAAAAATAGATTTGCTTAACGTAGGCAGTATTTTGTTTTTACTGTATGTGTTTTGACAAAGACTCTAAGGCTGTCTGAAAGAAAGAAAATGTTCCTAATATTTTCATGTCAAGCCTTTTAAATTTTAGCTGAAGAAATCTCTTTTATATTCTACCGATCATTTATATAGTAAGTGTGTTATTTGGAAACACTGTATGTGTTTTACTCGATCATTCTACCACACTAATGCTTTTAATGGCATGTCACATTTTAATTGATGCCATCGAATATCATATAATATCAATATAGAATTTCAAACACATACAAATACTGCAGTAGTAGGATTAATTCAGTGAGATGGCAAAACTATTTCAGCAGTCAAACATATTTTCTTTTTTCAGTAATGATACATGTGTGTTGTCAGGTTCGAAGCAAACACAAACCGTCTCTTACAAGATCTTGGCTTCAGTAAAGAAATTTTGAAGATAAAAAGATAAAAGCCTCACACTCTTGCTCCAAGTCATAATTTTAATTTATCAAACTGGATTGTCAGTGTTTGATAATTACAAATTATGCATTGGACTTAGAGCGGACAGCTTTTAACTATTTATATTCAGTAGTGAAACCTGTCTGTTGCCATGGTTCAGTAGTGATGCCTGTCTGTTGTCATGGTTCCTGAGCTCAGAAAAGGAAATGAAACACTGAAGACCAGTTTCATCCAATCTCTCCCACTGCTGAGTCTTCTGAGAAAGATCCTCAGAACTAGCAGCCTCCTCTTCCCTCCATTTTCTTCATCTGAGTGAGTTTATTTTCCCTAATATGAACATGTTTTATTCTCTCTCTCTCTCTCTCTCTCTCTCTCTCTCTCTCTCTCTCTCTCTCTCTCTCTCTCAGTGGGTCGAGTCATCCCCACCCTGACGGTGCTGCCCCCCTCCATCGTGGAGCTGCTGCAGGGGAAGGCCACGCTCATGTGCCTGGCCAACAAGGGCTTCCCCTCAGACTGAAGGCTGGCCTGGAAGGTGGACGGCAGCAGCAGCAGCAGCAGCAGCTGGGAGGAGAGCAGGAGCCCCGGGGTGCTGGAGAAGGACGGCCGCTACAGCTGGAGCAGCACCCTGAGGCTCCCTGCAGACCAATGGGGGAAGGTGGGCTCTGTGACCTGTGAGGCCACCCAGGGCTCCCAGTCTCCGCTCTTGGAGACACTGAGGAGAGACCAGTGTTCCCAGTCCTGACCTGACTCACTGGGACTTCTGCTACTGGTTTTACTCTGCTACTGCTCTCAGTCTGCACTCAGCACTGTAGTCTCTCTCTTTCTCTCTCTCTCACCAGACCATTACATCTTTAAAAAGTAATGTTTTCATGCTCGCAGATATGATTCTTGATATGTTAAGACAATACAGATCTGCTTACCAACTCAGCTGTGTTTCCATGGATATTATTATTATTATATTATTCATTAACTCTGTGACAGAAACATGAAAGTGATTATGTTTACCTGTGCTATCCTAAAGATAGGCAGGAGCTAGGTGTGGATGTTAGGATGAAAGGAGGCAATTTTAATTTACATTTCTTATCACTCTTTGCATGACTGGAGTAAAATTGCTCTCATGTATTGTTTGGAAATTTCTCTCTATGGTTACACGTAGATAGATAATCCAATGTTTTAACCCAATGATCCCTCATTAATAAAGTGTCCTATTGGTAATGCCTCTGTTTGTTTCAAGTTTATAGTGTATCCAGAAAATATGCTGAATCTTTGTAATAAATCTACAAAAGTAGTAAGAGCATTTTCAGGAGTAGTAGTAAAAAGCAGGATATCGTCAGCATAGAAGGATATAACATGAGTGTGAACTTAAGTTTTGACCCCTGAAATATTTACATGTCATCCTTCTGTCTCTGCAAAGGGCTCAAGCACTGAGGCCAATAAAAAGGATGACAACAGACACCCTTGGTGTGTCCCCCTTTCCAAGTAAAAGCTAGAAGACTTCCTTAAAAATTAAAAGGAAAAATTATCACTAACAGAATGTTGTTCAGTTTTCTGAGGCTGAATGAATCACAACAAGTCTAGTGTGTGTTTGTGTTTGTACTGAACCAGTCTTCCCAGGCTTTCCAGTCTTGGTTTGAGAGGATGGAGATGGAACAGCTGAGTGGTTGGGAAGTTGATTTCAACAGGTTGGAGGTCAATATAGAGAGGTCAACGAGAAACAAAGATGGCTGGACATGCTTAGAAACACAGCCAATAAAATACATTTCTACATCATAAATAATGTCAAATGAATTACATTTAGACTCAGTGGAAACTGTTTACATAGAATCTCTTCAACTGTGAGCCTGAGAGAATTCTTTGAATGAACAGTATTATTGATCAAAAATATAATGTATATATAATATATATGAGATCAATATTATTGAATTTTATGATGCATTAAATTGTCCTTTGTATTGTTGGAAAATCGTAATGAGTTTGAGTTTGTTGAGTATATATAAGACATAAGTCATAAGACATAATAAGTCTGTTTAACTAAAATATCATGTATTGAAATCAATATTAATCTTAAAACATTATGAATTAAATTATCTGTTGTAAAAAGTTGAAATTGATTTGAGTTTGAGTTTATTTGGCTGAAATATATTCAGTAGGTTTGTGGTAGAACATGCCAGTTAAAAAATTAAAGGTATTATTAATATATTTTACAAAAAGTCATTAAGTATTAATGCCTCATAATCTCAAGGAAAATATTCTAATTCTTGACAGTTGAAATTTAATCCTTAGAATGTGTATGGCTCTGACTTCGAGTAAACTGTTAGACTCACTGTAACAGTGATCATGTTTCAAACATGTTTCAACAATAGAATAATTAAAAAGTAAAAAGTATGAAGTCATTGAATTTGTTAAAATATTTTCATCATGAAAATATTATTATTGTATACTATAATGAACTGCCCTTTTGGTGAGCCCTCTAATGTTTTAGTTTCTCTGCAGCTGTTGAGTCAGGTCAGTTCCTCTCCAGCTGAGGGAGGTTTTTGTACAACGTTGTATCACTGTGTGAACGGGAAGCTGTAATCTTGCTGACAGTAGTAAACTCCTGTATCTTCAGTCTGGACTCCACTGATGGTCAGAGTGTAGTCACTGTCAGATCCACTCCCACTAAAACGATCTGAAACCCCAGACTGACGGGTTGTAGCATCATAAATCAAGAGTTTAGGAGCTTCTCCAGGTTTCTGAAGGTACCACTGTATGTTGTTACCAACATATGAACTGGTTTTACATCTGATAGAAACAGTCTGTCCTGGAACAACAGACTGAGATTCAGGAGACAGAGTCACAGTGATTTCTCCTGTTGAATCTGGAAAATATGAAAAAGAGGAGAAGGGTTATTGAGACAAATACAGCTTGGAGAAAGATGATCAATATCAAAACAGAAGAGTAGCATTTCTTTAACATGGAGAATAGATGGAAGAAGGTAAATGCTGGTTGTTTCAGTGTTTCTCCATCATAGCAGAACTAAACCTGGTTGCATCCTGAGGCAAAGTTTTCAGAAGAGAGTCTCACCCTGAACAAGGAGCCCCAGGGTGCCCAGCAGTAGAATCTGTGACATCATCATTGTGCTGTCTGTGTGTCAGTAGCTCTGAAAGGCCTGGACAGCCAGTGATCAACACTGGCCTCTTAACGGGTGGAGAGCAGAGAGGCAGGACTGATATGCAAACACACACACACACACACACACACACACACACACACACACACATTGAGTCAGTGAAGTGTAGCTGTCCTGAGCATATCATGGTGTTTCCCCCTCAGTGCCGGGAGCATTGACTATTTAAATGATCCTCATGTTCATGAGAGTTTTTGCATTACTAGCCCAAGTTTAACATAGGTCATAAATGATTTAACTGTGTATTGAATTTGATGCATTGCATGGGTCAAGGTGACTTAGCTGGGCGTTTCTTTGCTGTATCTTTTAAATCAATATATTTTATCATTAAATGTCTCGTTCTTGATGTTCTGATTGTTTTTTTTTTCTTTTCATCTTTATTACTTCATGAGCAATGATACTTTTTGCATTTTTATCCCAAATATCCTGCATATATTCTCTATGGAATTTGTTAGAGACCTTTGATCTTTTCCAATTGTTTATAGTCTGGAACATATTTTTTTTTTTTTACATGTCAAATAACAGTTTCACAATTCTGCAACAATGCTCATGCATCTAATATATGTAAGTTATATTCTACTTTTCTGATGTCTTGTGATAGATTATGTTACATAATATTTACATATCCCTTATTATAGTGAGAAACAAATCTGTCCAAACTACTACCAAGATCGCTGTTGTGGATGTACTGTTGACATAACTAGTATAACTGAATATAATAATTAGCTAGTTTAGAGATTTACTAATGTTGACAGGTGCATTTAAACCTTGTTATTTATCTAGACATTGAATATTTCTTCTGTTTTGCTTCATCTTTCTGGTCACAATAGTTCCAGATATACATCAGAAAGTGTCATAGATGCTGACTCAGGACCAGGTACCAGATCAACAGATGCTTGATGAGGAGGCTATTGCTGGTCCTGATTCAGATTCTGACATTTCTGATGCTGTTGACTTGGACTATGAGAGACAGGGACAAGCTGTTTGTGGATCCACCTGAGAGTCAAGCTCTCCTAGATAAACAGACAGAAGACTCTGAAGAGGAAAGTCAGAATCAGTCTGATAGATCAAGTCTACAGGGGTTTTATCAGAGTGAGCTTCATCCCTCTGAAGGCAGAGCAAGAACCCATATCATCCTGAGGAGCTTCCCAGACCTGCACCAGGACCAACTGCTGTGTCCCAAAAGATGTCTGGGAAATGTTTCATCATTGAAGAGCTGCTCAAATGCACCAATTTAGTGGTTTTGACTCTCCTTGCTAGTGGAGAACAGAGCTGGGATTTGTCTATGTAGGAGATGTTTTCAGATCCACTGCAAAATCCAGTGTACCAGACCACAGTGAGGCTCAACAGGTATAAGGATATCTGCTGCCTTTTTTCACTGAAATATGATGGCAGTGATTTAATTGGCATGACATCTTCTGAAAAGTCAAACAAATTTCAAACACCAAAACCTTCCTGTATGATCCAAATCACAGCTCAAATGCTTATTTTTTGACCTAGGTTATATATTCTATGGGGTTTGAATGGGTTATGTATCGACTTAATAAAAGGTTTTAGTAAAGATTCAGGGCATTGTTGTCCTAGAAGAGACCACTGCCACACTCCCATCAGGATAGAAAAACTAACTACAGGTCAGAAATGTATTTAGGAGCTATACCATTTAGGGCCTTGTAAACAAGCAGTAATACTTTGAAATCAGTTCTATACTGTACCGGGAGCCAGTGAAGTGTTCTCAGTACAGGAGTAATGTGTTCTATTTTCCTAGTCCCAGTTTGCACTTTGGCTGCAGCATTCTGGATGACCTGGAGCCTACCTACTGTCTTTTTGGGAAGTCCTGCAAAAAGGGCATTACAGTAATCTAATCTGCTGCAAGTCAGACTGGGACAGGAAGCTCCCAAGTTTGGAAATGTTTTTTAAATGGTAAAAGGCTGTCTTCGTAATATTGGTGATATGATGCTGGAAGTTAAGATCGGCATCCATAATAACACCCAGGTTTCTGACATGCTCACTGTGCTTTAGAGACAATGATGACAGCATGGATAGGATCTCCTGCCTTTGTCAGGACAGCTTACTTGCTAGATGTTGTTGTGCTTTTAATGGGTCTGATTGGGCTTCTTCACTGGAACTGTCCTCTTCATTTGGGGGAACTTTCAGGTTGCTGAGGTGGGAGGTGGGCTGTTTTAAGTTCAAAAGGAAAACTGGTAGAGACACTATGAACCACATCAAAATGGCAGGATAGGAGACAGTAGTTATCCACCCCCTAATGATGTTGACCCTGAACCCCTATCCCATCCCATTCATATCCTAGTGTTCATTAGTAGGGCTAGACAGACCAGCACTATGTTGAGGCCAGGTTTCAGGTCTGTAAATCCAGCTAATCTAATCAGTTTCCGCCTCCAAAACACAACTGCAGTTGCTTCAAAAACTGTTGCTATCAAGTTAATGTCACAGAATGTGAGATCCTTGAACAACAAATCTTTTATCTGCAATGATTGCCGCAATGAAACCAAAAGATGACTGTGCTCTAAATGAATCTCCCAGTTATCCAAGTTTTTATTTTTTCCCGCCTAGATTACTGCATTTCTTTATACTCCACCCTCAATAGGAAAAACCTTTTACATTTACAATCAGTCCAAAATGCAGCAGCCAGGCTTTTAACTTGTACAAGAAGAACAGAACACATCACCCCAATCTTAGCCTCTCTTCATTGGCTACCCATTAGTTTTAGAATTGATTTTAAGATTTTATTGATTACTTTCAAAGCACGGCTCGGTCTAGCTCCCTCATACATCACAGACCTTTTAACCCCGTATGAATCAGAGAGCAGCCTGAGATCCTCTGGCAAGGCCCTTCTGGCAGTTCCTAGGTCGAGGCTGAAGACACTAGGTGGTCGTGCTTTTGCTATTAGGGCCCCTTCCCATTGGAACTGCCTGCCTGAGGATATCAGGAGGGCAACACGGCCTCCTTCGAATCCCTTCTTAAAACTCACTGTTTGAGACTTGCTTTTAATACCTGATTCATTGCTTTTGTGTTCTTTTGCATATCTCATGTTGTTTCAATTCAATTCTTACTTTCTGTGGCTTTTCTGATTGTTAATCTAGTCTTTGTAAAGCACTTTGTAACACTATTTTTAGTAAGTGCTATATAAATAAAGTTGTTATTATTATTATTATTATTATTATTATTATTATTATTATAAATTCTCAACAGACAAGTTCTGTGTGTGTGTGTGTGTGTGTGTCCTCAGTGAACTGTATCAGTCCCTGCAGTAGCTTCCAGCTGCAGCAGTCAGTTCAGTCTCTGTTCAGTCTGACTGAGGGAGGTTTTTGTACGACGCTTTATCACTGTGTGAACAGAGCTTGACTGTTGATATAGTGATAACTCTGAGAGTAGTAAACTGCTGCATCTTCAGCCTGGACTCCACTGATGGTCAGAGTGAAGTCAGTCCCTGATCCACTGCCTGTAAAACGACCTGGAATCCCTGATGCTCTCTGATTAGCCCTGTTAATGAGAAGTTTAGGAGTTTCTCCATCTCTCTGTTGGTACCAGGCTAAGTAGTGGGTGCTGCCCAAATTATAAACCTTGGGACTGGTACGACAGCTGATGGTGACGGAGCCTCCCGGAGCAGACCTCACTGCTCCAGGCTGAGTCACTGTGACCTGGCCTCTGGACTCTGAGGATACAGAGACAAAAACATAAACCACCATCATGATTTCTCCGCTTCATTTCAGAGGGACGGATGTTCATAGAGGAGAGGAGTTTGATTCTCTGGACTTTACCTGTGAAGCAGCAGCAGAGGAGAGTCCAGATGAGGATGGAGATCAAAGTCATGTTTTGATGAGGAGGATTTCTGTGGCTTCTGTTGTCATGAAGGACAGCTGTCAGTCATCCAGTGTTCAACTCTCAGGACTATAAACTCTCCCAGAGCACTGGAGCATGGTGCTGCTGATGCAAAGTGGCTCTCTATGGAAATGCTCTGACTGACTCCAACAGGGACTTGGATTACTCTGATCATGCTGTTTATTAATAGATCTATCAATTTAACAAACTCTCATTAACAATTTATCTAATTAATATGTATATTTGGCTTGATGTCTATAAACAAGTTTTCTTCAACAATATCTCGTCTTTTTTTAGTTCTCTGCTAGAGAAATCAGTATCACTACAAGATAAAATACACAATAAATGAAAAACTATTAATGTTGGTACTTTTTCACATAATTTAATAGATTATGTAGTTATTACATCAGTTAGCTAAAGCTTCACAAACAGAGACTGATTTTGGTGAGTTTGTTGTTGTCAAAGTGAGAGAGCCGTGTCTCTCTAGAGTGAGAGGTTTTTGTACGGCGGCTCAATGAGTTTGTATCACTGTGGTGGACTTTTGGTGGAGGAACCAGACTGGATGTTGGAAGTAAGTAACCTATCTCATGTTTTTCGTAATTCATGAGCTACATTTTAATGTGTTACATATTTAGTGTAATTTAGAAAGGTATGAATAAAATTTTCTATGTTGATATATATTTTGTAAATGAGAAATTCCTTTCAGCAATGAACAAACAATTTCATAAAATGAATCAAAATGGCCAATCTAATAATCGTGAGACTTGGGCCAGAGGAGAAAGTATGTATTCCTAACGATTATTATAAAGTTGCTTCTTGAGGGCTTGTAGTTTTAGTTTTATCTGTCAAAGTGAGAGAGCCGTGTCTCTCTAGAGTGAGAGGTTTTTGTACGGCGGCTCAATGAGTTTGTATCACTGTGGTATACTTTTGGTGGAGGAACCAGACTGGATGTTGGAAGTAGTTTCTGTACAAATTTTAAACATCATATCATTTATAAAGGCTTTTATTCCTGTGTCTGAATTTTAGAAGTAGATATAAATATCCAGTGTGTTGACTTACATCACTTATAGATAGCTTTCTTTTCTCTGTGTCTCTCCTTAACCATGGAGTCTAACTTACAGCTGCTTTACTACACTTTTTTTTACACGTTGTAGACATACTGTGAAAAGTCAACAACTTGACCTTTAGAAAAGATAAATGAAAAACATTACTACTTTCCAAAATTGCTTTTTAATCTTCAATTTTCACTTAAATGATTGTTGACAACTTGCGATTATTTGAAAATGTAGACAAATCTCTTATTTTGTCGCTTCAAGTAGGCGTACGGTTTCAAAAGCTATTTTGACATTTTCTAATTTTATGTTCATGTTTTTATTTTTGTTTATACTTACATACACAGAGTTATGTTTCAACAAACCTCAAGAAAAAATCCTATTTAAAAATGTATTTGTAACCCAATTTGTTTGCAATTTTTCCAGTTTCTAGTTTTATTTAAAATACAGTTAGTTAGTTATTTAGATGAGACATTTTAAAATGTATCCAAATCTATGCTCCTTTATTTTGTAGTCTGATATATTCCTGGTCATATGAGGACTCTTTCTGTGCTGATATGCATGAGAGGCTTCTTAAAGGGAAGTGAAACAATGTGTGAGTGAGTGACTGGTGGAGCATAAAAAGCATCTGACAGAAACTCCTTAAAGGGGAAAATGGACTCTCACACAGTAAAGGTGTCAAAGCGCCTGGTGATCGATTGACAGCCGCAGCCTTCCTGTCCTCTAAGCTGATTGGTGTCTCCTAGGTGATGTCCGTCCCACCCTGACGGTGCTGCCCCCCTCCAGCGTGGAGTTGCTGCAGGGGAAGGCCACGCTCATGTGCCTGGCCAACAAGGGCTTCCCCTCAGACTGGAGGCTGGCCTGGAAGGTGGACGGCAGCAGCAGCAGCTGGGAGGAGAGCAGGAGCCCCGGGGTGCTGGAGAAGGACGGCCGCTACAGCTGGAGCAGCACCCTGAGGCTCCCTGCAGACCAGTGGGGGAAGGTGGGCTCTGTGACCTGTGAGGCCACCCAGGGCTCCCAGTCTCCGCTCTCGGAGACACTGAGGAGAGACCAGTGTTCCCAGTCCTGACCTGACTCACTGGGACTTCTGCTACTGGTTTTACTCTGCTACTGCCCTCAGTCTGCACTCAGCACTGTAGTCTCTCTCTCTCTCTCTCTCTCTCTCTCTCTCTCTCTCTCTCTCTCTCTCTGTCTCACAGAATCATTACATCTTTATATAGTAATGTTTTCTTGCTCGCAGTAATGTCAATATTCTTGATATGTTAAGACAATAAAGATCTTTTCACCAAATAAGTTGTGTTTCCATGGACATTATCATATAAATAACAGATGTCTTTGATGTTGTCTCAATGGTAACAGTGGTTCAATTAAATTCACAGAGCCTGAGCTTGTCTCAGGGTAAAGTGACTAGGATTTTATAAATGCTGGTGATGATTTAAGAACAAATGATGCACTTATGTACTGCATTGTCACACATCCATTATCTGTGGGGGCAACATGACTGGCTGTGTTTACCAGTGGTATCCTAAAGATAGGAAGGAGCTAGGTGGGGATGTAAGGATGAAAGGAGGCCATTTTCATCATTGCTCTCATTTATTGTTTGCAAATTTCTCTTTATGGTTACACCAAATCGATAATACAATGTTTTAAGTGTCCTATTGGTAAGGCTTCAGCTGTTTTCACGTTTATAATGTATCCTGAAAATATGCTGAATCTTTGTTATAAATCTACAAAAGTAGTTTGACCCATTTCATTATTACAAATAAAAAGCAGGATATCATCAGCATAAAGGGATATAACATGAGTGTGATCTCCAGTTTTGACCCCTGAAATATTTACATGTCAGTGTTCTGTCTCTGCAAAGGGTTCAAGCACTGAGGCAAAACAAATGGTGGTGACAAAGGACACCCTTGATGTTTCCCCCTGTCCAAGTAAAAGTTAGAAGATTGTAACCCATTTGTAAATACTGAGGCCTGGGGGACATGACGTAGCAATAAGTAGTAATAGAGTGTTGTTCACATTTCTGACCGGAGGCTGAAAAGAGTTGAGTGTGTTTGTGTTTGGACTGAACCAGTCTCTTTTTTTAAAACTTGGGGAAACTAATGCATCTATCTGCTGCACTCCAGCATTCAAAAGTATGTTGATTGACCCAAGGGCAAAAGAACAATTACAGCTCAAACAAGGTGATTGGCTGAGGTGGGGACTTGGTAATTCATGTGGTACGACATGTTTACTGTTGCCTTGTTTTCTAATGCCAAGGTTTCCTTCTACATTCTGACACCACATTCCCCTCTTCTGGCCTGACTCAGTGTCTGTACAATAGATATATGTGTTCACCCAACTATTCCCTTCCTTCAAGAAAAAGACTCTCTTGACTTTCCTCTATCTAAATAAGGCTTCCTGATCCAGTTGACTGAATGATCCTCCTGATCTGTTTGGATCCTGACAGTCCAGATATTCCAGGACCAGCGTGGATAAGCTGTTTGGATCATTCAGCAGTGGTTTGGGGGTCGGCATCAGGACAGCTTACTTTGCTAGATGTTGTTGTGCTTTTAATGGTTCTGATTGGGCTTCTTCACTGGAACTGTCCTCTTCATTTGGGGGAACTTCAGAAGGCAAACTGGTAGTGTGTGTGTGTGTGTGTGTGTGTGTGTGTGTGTGTGTGTGTGTGTGTGTGTGTGTCCTCAGTGAACTGTATCAGTCCCTGCAGTAGCTTCCAGCTGCAGCAGTCAGTTCAGTCTCTGTTCAGTCTGACTGAGGGAGGTTTTTGTACGACACTTTATCACTGTGTGAACAAATACTGACTGTTGATTTCATGGTAACTCTGACAGTAGTAAACTGCTGCATCTTCAGCCTGGACTCCACTGATGGTCAGAGTGAAGTCAGTCCCTGATCCACTGCCTGTAAAACGACCTGGAATTCCTGATTCTCGCCTATTAGCCCAGTAAATGAGCAGTTTAAGAGCTTGTCCATCTCTCTGTTGGTACCAGGCTAAACGATGATTGCCACTATAAACATAAAACGGCTGATTGGTTCGACAGCTGATGGTGACGGAGTCTCCCGGAGCAGAGCTCACTGCTCCAGGCTTAGTCACTGTGACCTGGCCTCTGGACTCTGAGGAGTCTGAGCAGTTGAATGATTGGGAAGTTGACTTTCAACAGGTTGGAGGTCAGCATGGGGAGGTCAAACATGAACAAAGCTGGATTGACACATATGGAAACACAGAAAAGAACATATACCTCTACTTCATGAATTACATTCACTCTCATTGGAAATAGTTTACATTTACATACAAACACATAGCATGATTGCACTAAACACATAAAGACATATTCAGCCTGTTTGACTAAACTATCATACATTGAAATTAATATGAATTTAATAACATTATGAATTAAATTATCTTTTGTTAAGAATTCAATTTTTTTTTAGTCAAGTTCGTTTAATATATTTGAAATATATTCAGTACGTTTGAGCAAAAAAAAAAGTGAAAGTTCTTATTAATATATATTATTAGAATCACTACTTGAGTATTAATGCCTCATATAAACTCAAGGAAAATATCCTAATTAATTACAGTTGAAATTAAATCCTTAGAATGTTTGGCTCTAACTTTGAGTAAACTGTTAGACTCACTGTAACGGACAGATCCTGTTTCAACAACAGAATTATCAAAACAGGTAAAGTATGAATTTCATTGAATTAAATAAAATATTTTCATTCTGAAAATGTTACTTTTACATCCTATTTTGACCAGTCATTTAAGTCAAACCTCTAGTGTTTTAGTTTCTCTGCAGCTGTTGAGTCAGATCAGTTCCTCTCCAGCTGAGGGAGGTTTTTGTACGACGTTGTATCACTGTGTGAACGGCCAGCTGTTACACTGCTGACAGTAGTAAACTCCTGTATCTTCAGTTTGGACTCCACTGATGGTCAGAGTGAAGTCAGTCCCAGATCCACTCCCACTAAAACGATCTGAAACCCCAGAGTGACGGGTTGTAGCATAATAAATCAGTAGTTTAGGAGCTTCTCCAGGTTTCTGAAGGTACCAGTTGAGGCAGGTACCAGCACTTGTACTGGCTTTACATCTGATAGAGACAGTCTGTCCTGGAACAACAGACTGAGATTCAGGAGACTGAGTCAGAATGATTTCTTCTGATGAATCTGGAAAATATGAAAAAGAGGAGAAGGGTTATTGAGACAAATACAGCTTGGAGAAAGATGATCAATATCAAAACAGAAGAGTAGAATTTCTTTAACATGGATAATAGATGGAAGAAGGTAAATGCTGGTTGTTTCAGTGTTTCTCCATCATAGCAGAACTTCATTCTGGTAAACCTGGTTGCATCCTGAAGCAAAGTTTCCGTAGAGAGTCTCACCCTGAACAAGGAGCCCCAGGGTGCCCAGCAGTAGAATCTGTGACATCATCATTGTGCTGCCGGTGTGTCAGTGGCTCTGAAAGGCCTGGACAGCCACTGATCAACACTGGCCTCTTAACGGGTGGAGAGCAGAGAGGCAGGACTGATATGCAAACACACATATACACACACACCGACACACACATACACACACACACACACACACACAGAGTCAGTGAAGTGTAGCTGTCCTGAGCATATCATGGTGTTTCCCCCTCAGTGCTGGGAGCATTGACTAATTAAATGATCCTCATGTTCATGAGATTAATAGAAGGTCTTAATAAAGTGTTAGAGTGTTGTCATCCTAGAAGAGACCACTCCCACATTCCCATCAGGATGGAAACACTATTTATTACACACAGGCTTTTAATTTCATTTGTTTTCACCTATTCCTATTTTTTTCTTTTATGATTCTTCTATGATCCGGTTTTTTATTCACACTTATAATTATCCTGGGAGTTCATCATTATCGTTCATCTTAATGGTTTTGGTTCATTGTTATTAAGTCTATAACTGTGTCTTGAAATGTGCTATACAATAACATTCATTATTTTTATTTTAACTTTTTTATTATTGCGGTCTTACACCACATTCCCCTCTTCTGGCCTGACTCAGTGTCTGTACAATAGATACATGTGTTCACCCAACGATTCCCTTCCTTCAAGAAAAAGACTCTCTTGCAGTGGTTTGTGGGTCGGCATCAGGACAGTTTACTTTGCTAGATGTTGTTGTGCTTTTAATGGGTCTGATTGGGCTTCTTCACTGGAACTGTCCTCTTCATTTGAGGGAACTTTCAGGTTGTTGAGGTGGGAGGTGGGCTGTTTTAACTTCAGAAGGCAAACCGGTAGAGACACTATGAACAACAGCATAAATTCTTGCCAACCAGGTTCTGTGTGTGTGTGTGTGTGTGTGTGTGTGTGTGTGTGTGTCTTCAGTGAACTGTATCAGTACCTGCAGTAGCTTCCAGCTGCAGCAGTCAGTTCAGTCTCAGTTCAGTCTGACTGAGGGAGGTTTTTGTACGATGCTTTATCACTGTGTGAACAGAGATTGACTGTTGATATTGTGGTCACTCTGACAGTAGTAAACTGCTGCATCTTCAGCCTGGACTCCACTGATGGTCAGAGTGAAGTCAGTCCCTGATCCACTGCCTGTAAAACGATCTGGAATCCCTGATGCTCGAGTTTTAGCATAGTAAATGAGAAGTTTAGGAGCTTGTCCATCTCTCTGTTGGTACCAGGCTAAATAGTGGTTGCTGTTATACACATAAACCTTGGGACTGGTTCGACAGCTGATGGTGACGGAGCCTCCCGGAGCAGACCTCACTGCTCCAGGCTGAGTCACTGTGACCTGGCCTCTGGACTCTGAGGATACAGAGACAAAAACATAAACCATCATCTTTGTTTTCTCCGCTTCATTTCAGAGGGACGGATGTTCATAGAGGAGAGGAGTTTGATTCTCTGGACTTTACCTGTGAAGCAGCAGCAGAGGAGAGTCCAGATGAGGATGGAGATCAAAGTCATGTTTTGATGAGGAGGATTTCTGTGGCTTCTGTTGTCATGAAGGACAGCTGTCAGTCATCCAGTGTTCAACTCTCAGGACTATAAACTCTCCCAGAGCACTGGAGCATGGTGCTGCTGATGCAAAGTGGCTCTCTATGGAAATGCTCTGACTGACTCCAACAGGGACTTGGATTACTCTGATCATGCTGTTTCTAAATGGATCAATCAATTTACCAAACTCTTGATTAACAATGTGTCAAAGCTAATTTAAATGTAGATTTGGCTTGATGTCTATATACAAGTTTTCTTCAAGAATGTCTTCAATCTGGTTTTATTTTACTGCTAGAGAAACAAATCAATATTACTGCCAGATAAATGTAATATTTAAACCAAAAGTGATTAATATTGTAAATTTGTGGCATTGTTTCATAGTTAGCTAGTTATTACATCAGCAAGATTTTTACAAAATGAAACTGATTTTGGTGAGTTTATTTTGTTCAAAGTGAGAGAGCCGTGTCTCTCTAGAGTGAGAGGTTTTTGTACAGCGGCTCAATGAGTTTGTATCACTGTGGTGGACTTTTGGTGGAGGAACCAGACTGGATGTTGACTGTAAGTACCTTTCTTTTCCTCCATGAGTTCATATTCAATATTTATTATATTTTCATTAAATAAATGTAGTTCTTACTTGAATATTGTGCCTTATATTGGGAATTTAATATTATTTCAATGATCATTGAGATCTTCCATGTCTCCCAATATGGACTAAAACCACAACAAAACACTGAAAATTATTTTTGACTCTTTCAATAGTCCTGTCATTTTCCTAAAAAATAGATTTACTTAATGTAGGCAGTATTTTGTTTTTACTGTATGTGTTTTGACAAAGACTCTAAGGCTGTCTGAAAGAAAGAAAATGTTCCTAATATTTTTAAGTAAAGCCTTTTAAATTTTAGCCGAAGAAATCTATTTTATATTCTACCGATCATTTATATAGTAAATGTATTATTTGGGAACATTGTATGTGTTTTACACAATCATTCTACCACACTAATGCTTTTAATGGCATGTCACATTTTAATTAGCGCCATTGAATATCATAAAATATCAATATAGAATTTCAACCACATACAAATACTGCAGTAGTAGGATTAATTCAGTAAGATGGCAAAACTATTTCAGCAGTCAAACATTTTTTCTTTTTTCAGTAATGATACATGTGTGTTGTCAGGTTCAATAGCAAATGCAAACCGTCTCTTACAAGATCTTGGATTCAGTAAAGAAATTTTGAAGATAAAAAGATAAAAGCCTCACACTCTTGCTCCAAGATATAATTTTCATTCATCAAACTGAATTGTCAGTGTTTGATAATTACAAATTATGCATTGGACTTAGAGTGGACAGCTTTTAACTATTTATCTTCAGTAGTGAAACCTGTCTGTTGCCATGGTTCAGTAGTGATGCCTGTCTGTTGTCATGGTTCCTGAGCTCAGAGAGGGAAGTGAAACACTGAAGATCAGTTTCATCCAATCTCTCCCACTGCTGAGTCTTCTGAGAAAGATCCTCAGAACTAGCAGCCTCCTCTTCCCTCCATTTTGTTCACCTATAATCAATAGGATTTACAGTTTATTTTCCTCTGTATGAACGTGTTGTTATGAATTCTCTCTCTCTCTCTCTCTCTCTCTCTCTCTCTCTCTCTCTCTCTCTCTCTCAGTGGGTCGAGTCGTCCCCACCCTGACGGTGCTGCCCCCCTCCAGCGTGGAGCTGCTGCAGGGGAAGGCCACGCTCATGTGCCTGGCCAACAAGGGCTTCCCCTCAGACTGGAGGCTGGCCTGGAAGGTGGACGGCAGCAGCAGCAGCAGCAGCAGCTGGGAGGAGAGCAGGAGCCCCGGGGTGCTGGAGAAGGACGGCCGCTACAGCTGGAGCAGCACCCTGAGGCTCCCTGCAGACCAGTGGGGGAAGGTGGGCTCTGTGACCTGTGAGGCCACCCAGGGCTCCCAGTCTCCGCTCTCTGAGACACTGAGGAGAGACCAGTGTTCCCAGTCCTGACCTGACTCACTGGGACGTCTGCTACTAATTTTACTCTGCTACTGCTCTCAGTCTGCACTCAGTACTGTAGTCTCTCTCTCTCTCTCTCTCTCTCTCTCTCTCTCTCTCTCTCTCTCTCTCACCAGAGTCATTACATGTTTAAATAGTAATGTTTTCTTGATTGCAGTAAAGCCGCTATTCTTGATATGTTAAGACAATAAAGATCTTTTCACCCAGTCAGTTGTTTCCATGGATATTATTATAAAAATAACAGATGTCTTATGATGCTGTCTTAATAGTAACAGTGGTTCCATTAAATCCACAGAGGCTGAACTCTTCTCCTTGTAAATTTGCTAGGATTTCATAAATGCTGGTGATGATCTGAGAAGGAAAAAATGGGATTATGTAATTCTCTTCTCACATATCTCTGCTACTGCTCTCAGTCTGCACTCAGCACTGTAGTCTCTCTCTCTCTCTCTCTCTCTCTCTCTCTCTCTCTCTCTCTCTGTCTCTCTCACACACACACACACACACACAGTAATGCTGATATTCTCGATATGTTAAAACAATAAAAATCAAATGCTGTCTTAATGGTAACAGTGGTTCAAATATATCCACAGAGGCTGAGCTCATCTCAGGATAAAGTGACTAGGATTGTACAGTGGTGATGATTTGAAAAGAAATTATGGGATTATGTAATGTATTGTCACACAGTCTTTGACGCTGTGAGTGCAACATGACAGTGACTGTGTTTACCAGTGGTTTCCTAAAGATAGGCAGGAGCTAGGTGTGGATGTAAGGATGAAAGGAGACCACTTTCATTATTGCTCTCATTTATTGTTTGCAAATTTCTCTGTATGGTTACACCTGCATAGGCAATACAATGTTTTAATCTAATAATCTAATAATCCTTCATTACCAAAGTGTCCTATTGGTAAGGTTTAGGATGTTGTCAACTTTATCCTGATCCAGATAATATGCTGAATCTTTGTAATAAAACTACAAAGTTTTGACCCCTGAAATATTTACATGTCAGTGTTCTGTCTCTGCAAAGGGTTCAAGCACTGAGGCAAAAAAATGTGGTGACAAAGGACACCCTTGATGTTTCCCCCTGTCCAAGTAAAAGCTAGAAGATTGTAACCCATTTGTAAATACTGAGGCCCGGGGGACATGATGTAGTAATTATATCCATTTCATGAAATCTTCCCTAAAAATTAAAAGGAAACATCATCACTGACAGAGTGTAGTTCACATTTCTGACCTGAGGCTGAATGGAGCACAACAAGTCTTGTGTGTGTTTGTGTTTGGACTGAACCAGTCTTCCCGGTCTTGGTTTAAGAGGGTGAGGAAGGAAGGTTGACTAAAAAACTCCTATATTGAAATCAGTATTAATCTGATTAAAACGATGCATTAAATGGTCTTTTGTGATCTTTTGTTTTTGTAATTCTGCAGAGTTTGAGATTATTGAGTTCGTCTGAAAAATACTCAGTATGTTTGAACTTGAACATAGTTAAATCATGAAAAAAAAATTCAAATAAAGTATCAGTGTTTCATTATCTGTATTAAAATATCTTGCTTTATGACAGTTGAAATTCTATACTTAAAATGTGTTTAACTCTAATCTGTTGGACTCGCTGTAACAGTGATCCTGTTTCAAACCATTGTTTCATCAACATAATCATTAAAACAACATTAAAAAGAATGTTTTTATGATGAAAACATAATATTATATCCTAATTAAAAACTGTCTTTTTGGACAAACCATTGATGTTTTAGTTTGTCTGCAGCTGTTGAGTCAGATCAGTTCCTCTCCAGCTGAGGGAGGTTTTTGTACAACGTTGTATCACTGTGTGAACGGCCAGCTGTAACCACCCTGCTGACAATAGTAAACTCCTGTATCTTCAGTCTGGACTCCACTGATGGTCAGAGTGAAGTCAGTCCCAGATCCACTCCCACTAAAACGATCTGAAACCCCAGACTGACGGGTTGTAGCTTGATAAATCAGGAGTTTAGTAATTTCTCCAGGTTTCTGAAGGTACCAGTGGAGGTAGTTACCCATACTTGTACTGGCTTTACATCTGATAGAGACAGTCTGTCCTGGAACAACAGACTGAGATTCAGGAGACTGAGTCAGAATGATTTCTTCTGATGAATCTGTAAAATATGAAAAAGAGGAGAAGGGTTATTGATACAAATACAGCTTGGAGAAAGATGATCAATATCAAAACAGAAGAGTATCATTTCTTTAACATGGAGAATAGATGGAAGAAGGTAAATGCTGGTTGTTTCAGTGTTTCTCCATCATAGCAGAACATCATTGTGGTAAACCTGGTTGCATCCTGAAGCAAAGTTTTCAGAAGAGAGTCTCACCCTGAACAAGGAGCCCCAGGGTGCTCAGCAGTAGAATCTGTGACATCATCATTGTGCTGCCGGCGTGTCAGTGGCTCTGAAAGGCCTGGAAAGCCACTGATCAACACTGGCCTCTTAACGGGTGGAGAGCAGAGAGGCAGGACTGATATGCAACACACACACACACACACACACACACACACACACACACACACACAGAGTCAGTGAAGTGTAGCTGTCCTGAGCATATCATGGTGTTTCCCCCTCAGTGCTGGGAGCATTGACTATTTAAATGATCCTCATGTTCATGAGATTAATAGAAGGTCTTAATAAAGTGTCAGAGTGTTGTCATCCTAGAAGAGACCACTCCCACACTCCCATCAGGATGGAAACACTATTTATTACACACAGGCTTTTAATGTCATTTGTTTTCACCTATTCCTATTTTTTGGTTTGTATGATTCTTCTATGATCCTGTTTTTTATTCACACTTATAATTATCCTGGGAGTTCATCATCATCGTTCATCTTAATGGTTTTGGTTCATTGTTATTAAGTCTATAACTGTGTCTTGAAATGTGCTATACAATAACATTTAAAAGAAGTTATTATTAACTTCTTTTTTTATTACTGTGGTCTTACACCACATTCCCCTCTTCTGGCCTGACTCAGTGTCTGTACAATAGATACATGTGTTCACCCAACTATTCCCTTCCTTCAAGAAAAAGACTCTCTTGACTTTCCTCTATCTAAATAAGGCTTCCTGATCCAGTTGACTGAATGATCATCCTGATCTGTTTGGATCCTGACAGTCCAGATATTCCAGGACCAGCGTGGATAAGCTGTTTGGATCATTCAGCAGTGGTTTGGGGGTCGGCATCAAGTCAAGTCAGGTCATGTCAATTTTATTTGTATAGCACATTTCATACACAGGTAAGTTCAATGTGCTTCACATAAAAATAGTAACAATAAACAGATAAGGAGATAGAATACACACATATATAAAGTACTCCACATGAATAAAATAAACTTTCAGCCACACATACAACGCACACACACACACACATAAAATACAGCTTTTTATAACCCCTGTCCTATTCATACAACAGCACTCACACACAGACCACAGCAGACAAAGGCACACACACTAACTACCAAAAACCTGAGAAAAAATCAATGTTTTAAGACTGCTTTTAAAAGAGGATACAGTTGTAGCAGATCTCAGGTCAGCAGGTAGTTTGTTCCAGAGAACAGCACCATAGTGACTAAATGCACCTTCACCTGATTTAGATTTAACTCTAGGTACATTTAGGAGACACATGCCTGACGATCTGAGGGATCTGATTGGTTTATAGCCAGTGAGCAGGTCGGACATGTATTTAGGAGCTATACCATTTAGGGCCTTGTAAACAAGCAGTAATACTTTGAAATCAGTTCTATACTGTACCGGGAGCCAGTGAAGTGTTCTCAGTACAGGAGTAATGTGTTCTATTTTCCTAGTCCCAGTTTGCACTCTGGCTGCAGCATTCTGGATGAGCTGGAGCCTACCTACTGTCTTTTTGGGAAGTCCTGCAAAAAGGGCATTACAGTAATCTAATCTGCTGCAAATAAATGCATGGACCAGTTTTTCAGAGTCAGACTGGGACAGGAAGCACCTAAGTTTGGAAATGTATTTTAAATGGTGAAAGGCTGTCTTCGTAATATTGGTGATGTGATGCTGGAAGTTAAGATTGGCATCCATAATAACACCCAGGTTTCTGACATGCTCACTGTGCTTTAGAGACAATGATGACAGCATGGATAGGGTCTCCTGCCTTTGTCAGGACAGCTTACTTTGCTAGATGTTGTTGTGCTTTTAATGGGTCTGATTGGGCTTCTTCACTGGAACTGTCCTCTTCATTTGGGGGAACTTTCAGGTTGTTGAGGTGGGAGGTGGGCTGTTTTAAGTTCAGAAGGCAAACTGGTAGAGACACTATGAACCACATCAAAATGGTAGGATAGGAGACAGTAGGTATCCACCCCCTAATGATGTTGACCCTGAACCCCTATCCTATCCCATTCATATCCTAGTGTTCATTAGTAGGGCTAGACAGGCCAGCACTATGTTGAGGCCAGGTTTCAGGTCTGTAAATCCAGTGAATCTAATCAGTTTCCCCCTCCAAAACACAACTGCAGTTGCTTCAAAAACTGATGCTATCAAGTTAATGTCACAGAATGTGAGATCCTTGAACAACAAATCTTTTATCTGCAATGATTTAATCACTTCACAAAATGTAGACCTCCTGATGTGGACCCGGCTTAAACCAAAAGACGACTGTGCACTAAATGAAGCTCCCAGTTATCCACGTTTTTATTTTTTACCACCTAGATTACTGCATTTTTTTATACTCCACCCTCAATAATAAAAACCTTTTACATTTACAATTAGTCCAAAATGCAGCAGCCAGGCTTTTAACTTGTACAAGAAGAACAGAACACATCACCCCAATCTTAGCCTTTCTTCATTGGCTACTCATTAGTTTTAGAATTGATTCATTACTTTTGTGTTCTTTTGTTTTTACATTTGCATATCTCATGTTGTTTTAATTCAATTCTTACTTTCTGTTGTTTTTCTGATTGTTAATCTAGTCTTTGTAAAGCACTTTGTAACACTATTTTAGTAAGTGCTATATAAATAAAGTTACTATTATTATTATTATTATTATTATTATTATTATTATTATTATTATTATTATTATTATTATTATAAATTCTCAACAGACAAGTCCTGTGTGTGTTTGTGTGTGTGTGTGTGTGTGTGTGTGTCCTCAGTGAACTGTATCAGTCCCTGCAGTAGCTTCCAGCTGCAGCAGTCAGTTCAGTCTCTGTTCAGTCTGACTGAGGGAGGTTTTTGTACGACGCTTCATCACTGTGTGAACAGATACTGACTGTTGATAGAGTGGAAACTCTGACAGTAGTAAACTGCTGCATCTTCAGCCTGGACTCCACTGATGGTCAGAGTGAAGTCAGTCCCTGATCCACTGCCTGTGAAACGACCTGGAATCCCTGATACTCTCTGATTAGCATAGTAAATGAGAAGTTTAGGAGTTTCTCCATCTCTCTGTTGGTACCAGGCTAAAAGATGGGTGCTGCCCGAATTATAAACCTTCGGATTGGTTCTACAGCTGATTGTGACGGAGCCTCCCGGAGCAGACCTCACTGCTCCAGGCTGAGTCACTGTGACCTGGCCTCTGGACTCTGAGGATACAGAGACAAAAACAGAAACCACCGTCATGGTTTTCTCCGCTTCATTTCAGAGGGACGGATGTTCATAGAGGAGAGGAGTTTGATTCTCTGGACTTTACCTGTGAAGCAGCAGCAGAGGAGAGTCCAGATGAGGATGGAGATCAAAGTCATGTTTTGATGAGGAGGATTTCTGTGGCTTCTGTTGTCATGAAGGACAGCTGTCAGTCATCCAGTGTTCAACTCTCAGGACTATAAACTCTCCCAGAGCACTGGAGCATGGTGCTGCTGATGCAAAGTGGCTCTCTATGGAAATGCTCTGACTGACTCCAACAGGGACTTGGATTACTCTGATCATGCTGTTGCTAAATGGATAAATCAATGATTAAAAATGTATGTACGCTAAGTTTAATGTAGATTTGGTTTGATGTCTATGAACAAGTTTTCTTCAAGAATTTATTTTGTCTTGTTTAATTTCACTGCTAGAGAAATTTAACAAATTTAACAGTATACAAACCAAATTAATGTTGTAATGTTGTGCTATTTGTGATAATTTAGCTAGTTATTACATGAGCTAGCTAGGTTTTACAAATTCAGCCTGATTTTGGTGAGTTTGTTGTTGTCAAAGTGAGAGAGCCGTGTCTCTCTAGAGTGAGAGGTTTTTGTACGGCGGCTCAATGAGTTTGTATCACTGTGGTACACTTTTGGTGGAGGAACCAGACTGGATATTGGAAGTAAGTTCACATATCTAATATTTTTATCAATCCATTAGCTACATTTTAATTTCTTGCATATGCACTACACTTTAGAAAGTATTTTTTTTTACTTTCCATGTTAATATGTAATGTTTAAACAATCAGTTTTCTCTCACTATTGAGAAAACAAATTGATAAATGCAATCCAAATGACCAAGCTAATTATTATAATTTCTTGGGCCAGAGGAGAAAGCATGCATTCATAAGAATTAGTTTAATGTTGCAACTTGAGGGCTTGTAGTTTTAATTTTGTCTGACAAAGTGAGAGAGCCGTGTCTCTCTAGAGTGAGAGGTTTTTGTACGGCGGCTCAATGAGTTTGTATCACTGTGGTGGACTTTTGGTGGAGGAACCAGACTGGATGTTGGAAGTGAGTTTCTGCACAAATTTTAAACATCATATCATTTATTAAGGCTTTTATTCCTGTGTCTGAATTATAGAAGTAGATATAAATACCCAGTGTGTTGACTTACATCACTTATAGATAGCTTTCTTTTCTCTGTGTCTCTCCTTAACCATTTACCTTTACTACACTTTTTTTTTTACACATTGTAGACATACTGTGAAAAGTCAACAACTTGACCTTTAGAAAAGATACATGAAAAACATTAGTATTTTCCAAAATTGCTTTTTAATCTTCAATTTTCACTTAAATGATTGTTGACAACTTGCAATTATTTGCAAATGTAGGCAAATCTCTTATTTTGTTGCTTCAAGTAGGCGTACGGTTTCAAAAGCTATTTCGACATTTTCTGATTTTATGGTCATGCATTTTTGGCTTATACTTTACAGAAACACAGAGTTATGTTTCAACAAACCTCAAGAAAAAATCCTTTTTAAAAATGTATTTGTAATCCAATTTGTTTGCAATTTTTCCAGTTTCTAGTTTAATTTAAAATACATTTAGAAATGTTTGCTGATTTAGATGAGAAATTTTAAAATGTATCCAAATCTATGCTCCTTTATTTTGTAGTCTGATATATTCCTGGTCATATGAGGACTCTTTCTGTGCTGATATGCATGAGAGGCTTCTTAAAGGGAAGTGAAACAATGTGTGAGTGAGTGACTGGTGGAGCATAAAAAGCATCTGACAGAAACTCCTTAAAGGGGAAAACGGACTCTCACACAGTAAAGGTGTCAAAGCGCCTGGTGATTGATTGACAGCCGCAGCCTTCCTGTCCTCTAAGCTGATTGGTGTCTCCTAGGTGATGTCCGTCCCACCCTGACGGTGCTGCCCCCCTCCAGCGTGGAGCTGCTGCAGGGGAAGGCCACGCTCATGTGCCTGGCCAACAAGGGCTTCCCCTCAGACTGGAGGCTGGCCTGGAAGGTGGACGGCAGCAGCAGCAGCAGCAGCAGCTGGGAGGAGAGCAGGAGCCCCGGGGTGCTGGAGAAGGACGGCCGCTACAGCTGGAGCAGCACCCTGAGGCTCCCTGCAGACCAGTGGGGGAAGGTGGGCTCTGTGACCTGTGAGGCCACCCAGGGCTCCCAGTCTCCGCTCTCGGAGACACTGAGGAGAGACCAGTGTTCCCAGTCCTGACCTGACTAACTGGGACTTCTGCTACTGGTTTTACTCTACTACTGCTCTCAGTCTGCACTCAGCACTGTAGTCTCTCTCTCTTTCTCTCTCTCTCTCTCTCTCTCTCTTTTTTTTTTTGCTCGCAGTTGTCTTCTTGCTCGAGTACTGTTGATATTTTTGATATGTTAAGACAATAAAGATCTTTTCACCAAATCAGTTGTGTTTCCATGGATATTATTATAATAATAACAGATGCTTTCTGAATGGTAACAGTGGTTCCATTAAATCCTCAGAGACTGAGCTTGTGACTAGGATTTTATAAATAGTGGTGATGATTTGAGAAATAAATGATTTTAAAGATCTCTCATCACTGTTTGCATGACTTCAGCAAAATTACTCTTATTAATTGTTTGCACAGCTAGATAGCAAATCCAATGCTGTAACCATTTAAATGGAAAACCACCCTGTGATCCCTCATTAACAAATTGTCCTATCTGTTGCCAAGGCTTCTGATTTTGTCAAGTTTATACTGTATCCAGAAAATATGTTGAATCTTTGTAGTAAATCAATAAAAGTAGTACTAGAAATTTGAGGATTAGAAGTAAATATCAGGATATCATCAGCATAAAGAGATATAACATGAGTGTGATCTCCAGTTTTACTTCTTGAAATATTTCCATTTGACCTCTGCAGACAGCTTGAGCACTGAGGCAATTAAAGTGGCGACAAAGGACACCCTTGATGTGTCCCACTTTCCAAGTATAAGCTATAAGACAGTATCCCATTTGTAAATACTGAGGCCTGGGGGACATAATATAGTAGTTGTGTCCATTTTACAAAATTATCCCTCATTAAAAGCATCATCACTGAGTGTTGTTCTGTTTTCTGACCTGAGGCTGAATGTAGCACAACAAGTCTACTGTGTGTTTGTGTTTGGACTGAACCAGTCTTCCCAGTCTTTCCAGTCTTGGTTTGAGAGGGTGGAGAAGGAATAGCTGAATGGTTGGGAAGTTGACTTTCAACAGGTTGGAGGTTAGCATGGGGAGGTCAAACATGAACAGAGCTGGATTGACACATATGGAAACACAGACAAGAACATACATCTGTACTTCATGAATAACATTAAATGAATTACATTCACTCTCAAATAGTTCACATTGAAACTCTTCAACTGTGAGACTGAGAGAATTGTTGGACTGAAACACATAGCATGATTGAACTAAACACATAAAGACACATTCAGTCTGTTTGACTAAACTATCATATATTGAAATTAATATTAATTTAATAACATTATGAATTAAATGATCTTTTGTTAAGAATTCAAATTCTTTGATTTGAGTTGAGTTTGTTGAATATATTTGAAATATATTCAGTACGTTTGAGCTAAAAAAAAAATGTTAAAAAAGTGAAAGTTCTTATTAATATATATTATTAAAATCACTACGTGAGTATTAATGCCTCATATAATCTCAAGGAAAATATCCAAATTAATGACAGTTGAAAGTAAATCCTTAGAATGTCTGGCTCTGACTTTGAGTAAACTGTTAGACTCACTGTAACAGACAGATCCTGTTTCAACAACAGAATTGTCAAAAAAGGTAAAAAGTATGAATTTCATTGAATTAAATAAAATATTTTCATTCTGAAAATGTTACTTTTACATCCTATTTTGACCAGTCATTTTAGTCAAACCTCTAATGTTTTAGTTTCTCTGCAGCTGTTGAGTCAGATCAGTTCCTCTCCAGCTGAGGGAGGTTTTTGTACGACGTTGTATCACTGTGTGAACAAGCTGCTACACTCCTGACAGTAGTAAACTCCTGTATCTTCAGTCTGGACTCCACTGATGGTCAGAGTGAAGTCAGTCCCAGATCCACTCCCACTAAAACGATCTGAAACCCCAGACTGACGGGTTGTAGCAGAATAAATCAGGAGTTTAGGAGTTTCTCCAGGTTTCTGAAGGTACCAGCTGAGGGCGCTAACAGCTGAACTGGTTTTACATCTGATAGAGACAGTCTGTCCTTGAACAACAGACTGAGATTCAGCAGACTGAGTAACAATCATTTGTCCCAACGAATCTGGAAATTATCAAAAAGAGGAGAAGGGTTATTGAGACAAATACAGCTTGGAGAAAGATGATCAATATCAAAACAGAAGAGTAGAATTTCTATAACATGGAGAATAGATGGAAGAAGGTAAATGCTGGTTGTTTCAGTGTTTCTCCATCATAGCGGAACATCATTCTGGTAAACCTGGTTGCATCCTGAAGCAAAGTTTTCAGAAGAGAGTCTCACCCTGAACAAGGAGCCCCAGGGTGACCAGCAGTAGAATCTGTGACATCATCATTGTGCTGCCGGCGTGTCAGTGGCTCTGAAAGGCCTGGACAGCCACTGATCAACACTGGCCTCTTAACGGGTGGAGAGCAGAGAGGCAGGACAGATATGCAAACACACACACACACGCAACACACACACACACACACACACACACAGAGTCAGTGAACTGTAGCTGTCCTGAGCATATCATGGTGTTTCCCCCTCAGTGCTGGGAGCATTGACTATTTAAATGATCCTCATGTTCATGAGAGTTTTTGCATTACTAGCCCAAGTTTCCATAACATGGGTCATAAATGATTTATCTATCTATTGAATTTGATGCATTGCATGGATCAAGTTGACTTAGCTGGATGTTTCTTTGCTGTATCTTTTAAATCAATGTATTTCATCATTTAATGTCTCGTTCTTGATGTTCTAAATGTTGTTTTTTTTCATCTTAATTACTTTTTGAGCAATGATACTTTTTGCATTTTTATCCCAAATGAGCAGCATATATTCTCTATGGAGTTTGTTAGGGACCTTTGATCTTTTTCAATTTTTTATAGTCAGGAACATACTTTTATTTTTTTGGCATGTAACATAACAATTCCACAACTCTGCAACAATACTCATACATCTAATATATGTAAGTTATATTCTACTTTTCTGATGTCCTGTGACAGATTATGTTACATAATATTTACATATCCCTTACTATAGTGAGAAACAAATCTGTACAAAACTACTACCAAGATAGCTGTTGTGGATGTACTGTTGACATAACTAGTATAACAGAATATAATAATTAGCTAGTTTAGAGATTTACTAATGTTGACAGGTGCGTTTAAACCTTGTTATTTATCTAGAGATTGAATATTGCTCAGTTACAGTCACATATCGACTAATGCATCAACTCCTTTATGTGCATTTAAAATAAATACCTTTTATTTTGTATTGCTTCATCCTTCTGGTCACAGTAGTTCCAGATATACAGCAGAAAGTGTCATAGATGCTGACTGAGGACCAGATACCAGATCAACAGATGCTGGATGAGGAGGCTATTGCTGGTCCTGATTCAGATTTTGACATTTCTGATGCTGTTGACTTGGACTATGAGAGACAGGGACAAGCTGTTTGTGGATCCACCTGAGAGTCAAGCTCTCCTAGATAAACAGACAGAAGACTCTGAAGAGGAAAGTCAGAATCAGTCTGATAGATCAAGTCTACAGGGGTTTTATCAGAGTGAGCTTCATCCCTCTGAAGGCAGAGCAAGAACCCATATCATCCTGAGGAGCTTCCCAGACCTGCACCAGGACCAACTGCTGTGTCCCAAAAAGATGTCTGGGAAATGTTTAATCATTGAAGAGCTGCTCAAATGCACCAATTTAGAGGTTTTGACTCTCATTGCTGGTGGAGAACAGAGCTGGGATTTGTCTATGTAGGAGATGTTTTCAGATCCACTGCAAAATCCAGTGTACCAGGCCACAGTGAGGCTCAACAGGTATAAGGATATATGCTGCCTTTTTACATTGAAATATTATGGCAATGATTTAATTGGCATGACATCTGCTGAAAAGTCAAGCATATTTCAAACATTGAAACCTTCCTGTATGATCCAAATCACAGCTCAAATGCTTATTTTTTGACACAGGTTATGTATTCTATGGGGTTTGAATGGGTTATGTATCAACTTAATAAAAGGTTTTAATAAAGAGTCAGGGCATTGTTGTCCTAGAAGAGACCACTGCCACACTCCCATCAGGATAGAAAAATTAACTCCAGTTTTTAATGTCATTTGTTTTGATCTATTCCTCTTGTTTTAGCCTTTAATTAGGTTTAAAATAAAATCCTGTAATTTTTATTGTTCATCTAAATGGTTTTGAGTCGTTGTTTGTCATATAACTCTGTCTTAAAAAGTGATATTCAAGTTTAATATTATTTATTATCAGTCCATATCAGTAAAACACCCCGACCTGCTTTCAATATATTTAGTTTCCCTCATTTCCTCAGGAGTTTCCTTGTTCTTGGTGCTTGTCTGTATTTCCAGTGGCTTGTCTTTATTTTCTGATGCCAAGGTTTCCTTCTACAGTCTGACACCACATTCCCCTCTTCTGGCCTGACTCAGTGTCTGTACAATAGATACATGTGTTCACCCAACTATTCCCTTCCTTCAAAAAAAAGACTCTCTTGACTTTCCTCTATCTAAATAAGGCTTCCTGACCCAGTTGACTGAATGATCATCCTGATCTGTTTGGATCCTGACAGTCCAGATATTCCAGGACCAGCGTGGATAAGCTGTTTGGATCATTCAGCAGTGGTTTGGGGGTCGGCATCAGGACAGTTTACTTTGCTAGATGTTGTTGTGCTTTTAATGGGTCTGATTGGGCTTCTTCACTGGAACTGTCCTCTTCATTTGGGGGAACTTTCAGGTTGTTGAGGTGGGAGGTGGGCTGTTTTAAGTTCAGAAGGCAAACTGGTAGAGACACTATGAACAACATTATCAATTCTCAATTGTGTGTGTACGTGCATGTGTGTGTGTGTGTGTGTGTGTGTGTGTGTCTTCAGTGAACTGTATCAGTTCCTGCAGTAGCTTCCAGCTGCAGCAGTCAGTTCAGTCTCTGTTCAGTCTGACTGAGGGAGGTTTTTGTACGACGCTTTATCACTGTGTGAACAGAGCTTGACTGTTGATATAGTGATAACTCTGACAGTAGTAAACTCCTGTATCTTCAGCCTGGACTCCACTGATGGTCAGAGTGAAGTCAACTCCATTCCCTCCTCCACTTCCAGTGAATTTGGAAGAGATTCCAGAAAATCTGTCTGATGTTCTGTAGATCAGAGGTTTAGGAGCTTCTCCAGTTTTCTGATGGTACCAAGCCAGATAATATTGTGAGCCAGAGTACTGGTTAACTTTTGGACTGGCCTTACAGTCCATAGAGACAGTTTGACCAAGCTGAACTGATTTGGCTGCTGGCTGAGTCAAGACAATGTTTTGACCAAAAGACCCTGAGGAGAGAGAAGAAACATTGGACATGAGATGGAGAGGTGAAACTCAGCTACACTCCAAGTGATTTTCATAATATAGAAAAACTAGAGATTTTTTTTTCTCACCCTGAGTGGAGCAGAGGAGAGTCCAGATGAGGATGGAGATCAAAGTCATGTTTTGATGAGGAGGATTTCTGTGGCTTCTGTTGTCATGAAGGACAGCTGTCAGTCATCCAGTGTTCAACTCTCAGGACTATAAACTCTCCCAGAGCACTGGAGCATGGTGCTGCTGATGCAAAGTGGCTCTCTATGGAAATGCTCTGACTGACTCCAACAGGGACTTGGATTACTCTGATCATGCTGTTCCTAAATGGATCAATCAATTTACCAAACTCTTGACTAAGAATAGATCTAAGCTAGTCTTGGCTGGATATATTAAAAAAGGCCCTTTTAACAAACGTTTCTGTCTTTTTTAAGTTTACTGCTGGAGAAATAAATATCACTACCAAATAAAATAATACATTTAAAAATATATAAACCAAAAGTGACAAATTTGTGGCATAATTTGATATTTTTTCTAGTTATTATGTCAACTAGCAAGATTTTACAAAGTGAGACTGATTTTGGTGAGTTTGTTGTTGTCAAAGTGAGAGAGCCGTGTCTCTCTAGAGTCAGAGGTTTTTGTACGGCGGCTCAATGAGTTTGTATCACTGTGGGAGACTTTTGGTGGAGGAACCAGACTGGATGTTGGAAGTAAGTTTCTGCATAAATTTTCAATATCATATAATTTATTAAGGCTTTAATTCCTGTAGGAATTTTAGAAGTCGATATAAATATCTTGTGACTTATAGTCTTCTTTTCTTTTGTCTGTTTCTCTCCTTAACCATGGAGTCTAACTTTACTGCACTTTTCTTTACACTTTGTAGGACTGTCGAAAGTGAACAGTTTGAGCTTTAGAAAAGGTTTTAGGAAAAAAAATGCTATTTTCGAAATGGTTTGCCAGATTCTTTTTTAGTTTCCCAATTTTACCCTAAATATGAGTCAAATTAAAACTCAACTAACGAGTGTTTCTACATAGAAGAACATTTGAAAATGTAGCCAAATCTCATGCTTTCTAAAATAGCCTACTTTAACATTATTTTGACAGTTTTGCTAATTCTACTTGATGTTTTAAATATGTCTTGATGAACACCACGGACGTTATGTTAGGTAGCTGTTTCTTTTTGAACTATGCTGCACTAAACCATTAAATCTAACTCACTGTTGCTTTTTTTACAGTTTTCTTCAACACAATCCATGTTTTAGAATACATTTCTATTTTGACCATGATCTAAACATTATTTCAATCAAATCTTAGAAAATTTTAAATTGTATTGGTAGTCTGATTCCTTGATATTTTCCCACCTCATTTCTTTAAAATAAAATACAGTTCGAGAAGACTGAAAATTTGAAGGAAATTTTAAAAATGCGGCCAAATTTATTTCCACTGTAATGTTGCTGGTCATATGAGGACTCTTTCTGTGCTGATATGCATGAGAGGCTTCTTAAAGGGAAGTGAAACAATGTGTGAGTGAGTGACTGGTGGAGCATAAAAAGCATCTGACAGAAACTCCTTAAAGGGGAAAATGGACTCTCACACAGTAAAGGTGTCAAAGCGCCTGGTGATCGATTGACAGCCGCAGCCTTCCTGTCCTCTAAGCTGATTGGTGTCTCCTAGGTGATGTCCGTCCCACCCTGACGGTGCTGCCCCCCTCCAGCGTGGAGCTGCTGCAGGGGAAGGCCACGCTCATGTGCCTGGCCAACAAGGGCTTCCCCTCAGACTGGAGGCTGGCCTGGAAGGTGGACGGCAGCAGCAGCAGCAGCAGCAGCTGGGAGGAGAGCAGGAGCCCCGGGGTGCTGGAGAAGGACGGCCGCTACAGCTGGAGCAGCACCCTGAGGCTCCCTGCAGACCAGTGGGGGAAGGTGGGCTCTGTGACGTGTGAGGCCACCCAGGGCTCCCAGTCTCCGCTCTCGGAGACACTGAGGAGAGACCAGTGTTCCCAGTCCTGACCTGACTCACTGGGACTTCTGCTACTGGTTTTACTCTGCTACTGCTCTCAGTCTGCACTCAGCACTGTAGTCAGTCTCTCTCTCTCTCTCTCTCTCTCTCTCTCTCTCTCTCTCTCTCTCTCTCTCTCTCTCTCTCTCTCTCACAGAATCATTACATCTTTATATAGTAATGTTTTCTTGATCGCAGTAATGTCAATTTTCTTGATATGTTAAGACAATAAAGATCTTTTCACCAAATCAGTTGTTTCCATGGATATTATTATAAAAATAACAGACGTCTTATGATGCTATCTTAATGGTAACAGTGGTTTCATTAAATCCACAGAGACTGAACTCGTCTCCTTGTAAATTTGCTAGGATTTTATAAATGCTGGTGATGATCTGAGAAGGAAAAAATGGGATTATGTAATTCTCTTCTCACATATCTCTGCTACTGCTCTCAGTCTGCACTCAGCACTGTAGTCTCTCTCTCTCTCTCTCTCACACTCACACTCACACACACACACACACACACACACACAGTAATGCTGATATTGTCAATATCTTAAAACAAAAATCAAATGCTGTCTTAATGGTAACTGTGGTTCAATTAAATCCACAGAGGCTGAACTCATCTCAGGATAAAGTGACTAGGATTGTATAGTGGTGATGATTTGAAAATAAATTATGGGATTATGTAATGTATTGTCACACAGTAATTGACGCTGTGAGTGCAACATGACAGTGACTGTGTTTACCAGTGGTTTCCTAACGATAGGCATTAGCTCAGTGTGGATGTAAGGATGAAAGGAGACCACTTTCATCATTGCTCTCATTTATTGTTCGTAAATTTCTCTGTATGGTTACACCTACATAGGAAATACAATGTTTTATTCTAATAATCCTTCATTACAAAAGTGTCCTATTGGTAAGGTTTTGGATGTTGTCTATTTTATCCTGATCCAGATAATATGCTGAATCTTTGTAATAAATCTATAAATGTAGAATGAGAAATTTCAGGATTAGAAATAAAAAGCAGGATATCATCAGCATAAAGGGATATAACTTAAGTGTGATCTCCAGTTTTGACCCCTGAAATATTTACGTCAGTGTTCTGTCTCTGCAAAGGGTTCAAACACTGAGGCAAAAAAAATGTGGTGACAAAGGACACCCTTGATGTTTCCCCCTGTCCAAGTAAAAGATAGAAGATTGTAACCCAGTTGTAAATACTGAGGCCTGGGGGACATGATGTAGTAATTGTACCCATTTCATGATGTCTTCCCTAAAAATTAAAAGGAAACATCATCACTGACAGAGTGTTTTTCACATTTCTGACCTGAGGCTGAATGGAGCACAACAAGTCTAGTGTGTGTTTGTGTTTGGACTGAACCAGTCTTCCCAGTCTTCCCAGTCTTGGTTTAAGAGGGTGAGGAAGGAACAGCTGAATGGTTGTGAAGTTGACTTTCAACAGGTTGGAGATCAGCATGGAGAGGTCAAAGACCAACAGAGATGGATGGATATGCTTAGAAACACAGCCAATAAAATACATATCTACTTCATAAATAATGTCAAATTAATTGCATTTCGGTTCACTCGAAATTACATCAAAACTGTTCAACTGTGAGCTTGGGAGAATTGTTTTGCTAAAGTACTCTAAGTATGTTTGTATTAAAATATAATACATTGAAATAATATTGAATTACACAATGAATTAAATAGTCTTTTCTGTTGTTGGACAATTGTAATAAGTTTGAGTTTGTGGAGTCTTTTGGAAGAAAAGTTACTCAGTACATTTGACTAAAAAACTCCTATATTGAAATCAGTATTAATCTGATTAATTAATCATTCAAACAACATTAAAAAGAATGTTTTCATGATGAAAACATAATATTATATCCTAATTAAAAACTTGTCTTTCTGGACAAACCATTGATGTTTTAGTTTGTCTGCAGCTGTTGAGTCAGATCAGTTCCTCCAGCTGAGGGAGGTTTTTGTACGACGTTGTATCACTGTGTGAACGGCCAGCTGTAACCACCTTGCTGACAGTAGTAAACTCCTGTATCTTCAGTCTGGACTCCACTGATGGTCAGAGTGAAGTCAGTCCCAGATCCACTCCCACTAAAACGATCTGAAACCCCAGACTGAAGGGTTGTAGCTTGATAAATCAGGAGTTTAGGAGTTTCTCCAGGTTTCTGAAGGTACCAGTGGAGGTAGCTACCCATACTTGTACTGGCTTTACATCTGATAGAGACAGTCTGTCCTGGAACAACAGACTGAGATTCAGGAGACTGAGTCAGAATGATTTCTTCTGATGAATCTGGAAAATATGAAAAAGAGGAGAAGGGTTATTGAGACAAATACAGCTTGTAGAAAGATGATCAATATCAAAACAGAAGAGTATAATTTCTTTAAAATGGAGAATAGATGGAAGAAGGTAAATGCTGGTTGTTTCAGTGTTTCTCCATCATAGCAGAACATCATTCTGGTAAACCTGGTTGCATCCTGAAGCAAAGTTTTCAGAAGAGAGTCTCACCCTGAACAAGGAGCCCCAGGATGCCCAGCAGTAGAGTCTGTGACATCATCATTGTGCTGCCGGCGTGTCAGTGGCTCGGAAAGGCCTGGACAGCCACTGATCAACACTGGCCTCTTAACGGGTGGAGAGCAGAGAGGCAGGACTGATGTGCAAACACACAAACACACACACACACACACACAGAGTCAGTGAAGTGTAGCTGTCCTGAGCATATCATGGTGTTTCCCCCTCAGTGCTGGGAGCATTGACTATTTAAATGATCCTCATGTTCATGAGATTAATAGAAGGTCTTAATAAAGTGTCAGAGCGTTTTCATCAGAGAAGAGACCACTCCCACACTCCCATCAGGATAGAAGCATTATTTATTACACACAGGCTTTTAATGTCATTTGTTTTCACCTATTCCTCTTGTTTGTGTATGTATGATTCCTATTTAATCCTGTTTTTTATTCAATCCTGGCATCTTCATCGTTCATCTTAATGTTTTTGATTCTGCGTTATTTTGTCTATAACTCTGCTTATAAAAGTGCTGTCCTTTACATTTCAATTGTTACAAACCATGTCAGTGAAATTCCCCATCTTGTTTTCAATATATTTAGTTTCCCTCATTTCCTTGTTCTTGGTGCTTATCTGTATTTCTAGTTGCTTGGCTTTATTTTCTGATGCCAAGGTTAATGTAAAGTGCAAATGTAAAGACCGTGGCATAACTTACATTCAAGTTTTTATGTTTCTGTGTTGATGTGTGCGGAGCATAATGTTGAAATACTTTACACAGGGTGGCAGTGTTTTTAAAAAAAAATGTATCGCACCAACACAAAACATAGAAGGAAGCACACATGATGACAATCACCAGCAAAATGTATAAAATGCTTCACACCACATTCCCCTCTTCTGGCCTGACTCAGCGTCTGTACAATAGATACATGTGTTCACCCAACTATTCCCTTCCTTCAAAAAAAAGACTCTCTTGACTTTCCTCTATCTAAATAAGGCTTCCTGATCCAGTTGACTGAATGATCATCCTGATCTGTTTGGATCCTGACAGTCCAGATATTCCAGGACCAGCGTGGATAAGCTGTTTGGATCATTCAGCAGTGGTTTGGGGGTCGGCATCAGGACAGCTTACTTTGCTAGATGTTGTTGTGCTTTTAATGGGTCTGATTGGGCTTCTTCACTGGAACTGTCCTCTTCATTTGGGGGAACTTTCAGGTTGTTGAGGTGGGAGGTGGGCTGTTTTAAGTTCAGAAGGCAAACTGGTAGAGACACTATGAACAACATTATCAATTCTCAATTGTGTGTGTACGTGCATGTGTGTGTGTGTGTGTGTGTGTGTGTGTGTGTGTGTCTTCAGTGAACTGTATCAGTTCCTGCAGTAGCTTCCAGCTGCAGCAGTCAGTTCAGTCTCTGTTCAGTCTGACTGAGGGAGGTTTTTGTACGACGCTTTATCACTGTGTGAACAGATCCTGACTGTTGATATAGTGGTAACTCTGACAGTAGTAAACTGCTGCATCTTCAGCTTGGACTCCACTGATGGTCAGAGTGAAGTCAGTCCCTGATCCACTGCCTGTAAAACGAGCTGGAATCCCTGATGCTCGACGATTAGCATAGTAAATGAGCAGTTTAGGAGTTTCTCCATCTCTCTGTTGGTACCAGGCTAAATAGTGGTTGCTGCTACTAACATAAACCTTGGACTGGTTCGACAGCTGATGGTGACGGAGCCTCCCGGAGCAGACCCCACTGCTCCAGGCTGAGTCACTGTGACCTGGCCTCTGGACTCTGAGGATACAGAGACAAAAACATAAACCACCGTCATGGTTTCTCCGCTTCATTTCAGAGGGACGGATGTTCATAGAGGAGAGTTTGATTCTCTGGACTTTACCTGTGAAGCAGCAGCAGAGGAGAGTCCAGATGAGGATGGAGATCAAAGTCATGTTTTGATGAGGAGGATTTCTGTGGCTTCTGTTGTCATGAAGGACAGCTGTCAGTCATCCAGTGTTCAACTCTCAGGACTATAAACTCTCCCAGAGCACTGGAGCATGGTGCTGCTGATGCAAAGTGGCTCTCTATGGAAATGCTCTGACTGACTCCAACAGGGACTTGGATTACTCTGATGATGCTGTTTAGTAATGGATCAATCAATTTAACAAACTCTCATTAACAATTTATCTAATTAATATGTATATTTGGCTTGATGTCTATAAAGAAGTTTTCTTCAACAATATCTCGTCTTTTTTAGTTCTCTGCTAGAGAAATCAGTATCACTACAAGATAAAATACACAATAAATGAAAAACTATTAATGTTGGTACTTTTTCACATAATTTAATAGATTATGTAGTTATTACATCAGTTAGCTAAAGCTTCACAAACAGAGACTGATTTTGGTGAGTTTGTTGTTGTCAAAGTGAGAGAGCCGTGTCTCTCTAGAGTGAGAGGTTTTTGTACGGCGGCTCAATGAGTTTGTATCACTGTGGTGGACTTTTGGTGGAGGAACCAGACTGGATGTTGGAAGTAAGTTTCTGCACTAATTTTAAACATCATATCATTTATTAAGGCTTTTATTCCTGTGTCTGAATTTTAGAAGTATATATAAATATCCAGTGTGTTGACTGACATCACTTATAGTTTAGATTTATTTTCTCTGTGTCTCTCCTTAACCATGGAGTCTAACTTACAGCTGCTTTACTACACTTTTTTTTTACATGTTGTAGACATACTGTGAAAAGTCAACAACTTGAACTTTAGAAAAGATAAATGGAAAACATTACTACTTTCCAAAATTGCTTTTTAATCTTCAATTTTCACTTAAATGATTGTTGACAACTTGCAATTATTTGAAAATGTAGGCAAATCTCTTATTTTGTCGCTTCAAGTAGGCGTACGGTTTCAAAAGCTATTTCGACATTTTCTAATTTTATGGTCATGTTTTTTTTTTTGGCTTATACTTTACAGAAACACAGAGTTATGTTTCAACAAACCTCAAGAAAAAGATCCTATTTAAAAATGTATTTGTCATCCAATTTGTTTGCAATTTTTCCAGTTTCTAGTTTAATTTAAAATACAGTTAGAAATGTTTGCTGATTTAGATAAGAAATTTTAAAATGTATCCAAATCAATGCGCCTTTATTTTGTAGTCTGATATATTCCTGGTCATATGAGGACTCTTTCTGTGCTGATATGCATGAGAGGCTTCTTAAAGGGAAGTGAAACAATGTGTGAGTGAGTGACTGGTGGAGCATAAAAAGCATCTGACAGAAACTCCTTAAAGGGGAAAATGGACTCTCACACAGTAAAGGTGTCAAAGCGCCTGGTGATCGATTGACAGCCGCAGCCTTCCTGTCCTCTAAGCTGATTGGTGTCTCCTAGGTGATGTCCGTCCCACCCTGACGGTGCTGCCCCCCTCCAGCGTGGAGCTGCTGCAGGGGAAGGCCACGCTCATGTGCCTGGCCAACAAGGGCTTCCCCTCAGACTGGAGGCTGGCCTGGAAGGTGGACGGCAGCAGCAGCAGCAGCAGCAGCTGGGAGGAGAGCAGGAGCCCCGGGGTGCTGGAGAAGGACGGCCGCTACAGCTGGAGCAGCACCCTGAGGCTCCCTGCAGACCAGTGGGGGAAGGTGGGCTCTGTGACCTGTGAGGCCACCCAGGGCTCCCAGTCTCCGCTCTCGGAGACACTGAGGAGAGACCAGTGTTCCCAGTCCTGACCTGACTCACTGGGACTTCTGCTACTGGTTTTACTCTGCTACTGCTCTCAGTCTGCACTCAGCACTGTAGTCTCTCTCTCTCTCTCTCTCTCTCTCTCTCTCTCTCTCTCTCTCTCTCACCAGAGTCATTACATCTTTAAATAGTAATGTTTTCTTGATTGCAGTAAAGCCGCTATTCTTGATATGTTAAGACAATAAAGATCTTTTCACCAAATCAGTTGTTTCCATGGATATTATTATAAAAATTACAGATGTCTTATGATGCTGTCTTAATGGTAACAGTGGTTCCATTAAATCCACAGAGACTGACTCGTCTCTGGGTTCATTTGCTTGGATTTTATAAATGCTGGTGATGATCTGAGAAGGAAAAAATGGGATTATGTAATGTATTTTCTTCGCACATATCTCTGTTACCGCTCTCAGTCTTCACTCAGCACTGTAGTCTCTCTCTCTCTCTCTCTCTCTCTCTTACACACACACACATTAATGCTGACATTCTCGATATGTTAAAACAATAAAAATCAAATTCTGTCTTAATGGTAACAGTGGTTCAGTTAAATCCACAGAGGGCAGGCTCATCTCAGGATGTGACTAGGAATTTATAGTGGTGATGATTTGAAAAGAAATTATGGGATTATGTAATGTATTGTCACATTCATTGACGCTGTGAGTGCAACATGACAGTGATTGTGTTTACCAGTGGTTTCCTAAAGATAGGCAGAAGCTAGGTGTGGATGTAAGGATGAAAGGAGACCACTCTCATCATTGCTCTCATTTATTGTTTGCAAATTTCTCTGTATGATTACACCTACATAGGCAATACAATGTTTTATTCTAATAATCCTTTATTACCAAAGTGTTCTATTTGTAAGGCTTAGGATGTTGTCAATTTTATCCTGATCCAGATAATATGCTGAATCTTTGTAATAAATCTACAAACGTAGTAGGAGAAATTTCAGCATTAGAAATAAAAAGCAGGATATCATCAGCATAAAGTGATATAACATGAGTGTAATCTCCAGTTTTGACCCCTGAAATATTTACATGTCAGTGTTCTGTCTCTGCAAAGGGTTCAAGCACTGAGGCAAAAAAAAATGTGGTGACAAAGGACACCCTTTTTCCAGTTTCCTCCTGTCTTAGTAAAAGCTAGAAGATTGTAACCCATTTGTAAATACTGAAGCCTGTTGGACATGATGTAGTAATTGTACCCATTTCATGAAGTCTTCCCTAAAAATTAAAAGGAAACATCATGACTGACAGAGTGTTTATCACATTTCTGACCTGAGGCTGAATCGAGCACAACAAGTCTTGTGTATGTTCGTGTTTGGACTGAACCAGTCTTCCCAGTCTTCGTTTGAGAGGGTGAGGAAGGAACAGCTGAATGGTTGTGAAATTGACTTTCAACAGGTTGGAGGTCAGCATGGAGAGGTCAAAGACCAACAGATATGGATGGATATGCTTAGAAACACAGCCAATAAAATACATATCTACTTCATAAATAATGTCAAATTAATTGCATTTCGGTTCACTGGAAATTACATCAAAACTGTTCAATTGTGAGCTTAGGAGAATTGTTTTGCTAAAGGACTCTCAGTATGGTGTATTAAAATATAATACATTGAAATAATATTGACACAATTGTGACACACAAATACAATTAAATTGTCTTTTCTGTTGTTGGACAATTGTAATAAGTTTGAGTTTGTGGAGTCTTTTGGAAAAAAACTTACTCAGTACATTTGACAAAAAAACACCTATATTGAAATCAGTATTAATCTCATTAAAATGATGCATTAAATGGTCTTTTGTGATCTTTTGTAATTCTGTAGTTTGAGATTATTGAGTTTGTCTGAAAAATACTCAGTATGTTTGAACTCGAACATACTTAAATAATGAAAATCCTCTATCAATGTTTCATTATCTGTATTAAAATATCTTGCTTTATGGCAGTTGAAATTCTATACTTAAAATGTGTTCAACGCTGACTTTGAGTAATCTGTTGGACCCGCTGTAACAGTGATCCTGTTTCAAACCATTGTTTGATCAACATAATCATTAAAACAACATTAAAAAGAATGTTTTCATGATGAAAACATAATATTATATCCTAATTAAAAACTGTCTTTTTGGGCAAACCATTGATGTTTTAGTTTCTCTGCAGCTGTTGAGTCAGATCAGTTCCTCTCCAGCTGAGGGAGGTTTTTGTACAACGTTGTATCACTGTGTGAACGGCCAGCTGTAACCACCCTGCTGACAGTAGTAAACTCCTGTATCTTCAGTCTGGACTCCACTGATGGTCAGAGTGAAGTCAGTCCCAGATCCACTCCCACTAAAACGATCTGAAACCCCAGACTGACGGGTAGTAGCAAAATTAATGAGGAGTTTAGGAGTTTCTCCAGCTTTCTGAAGGTACCAGTGGATGTGGGTACCAGCAGTTGAACTGGCTTTACATCTGATAGAGACGGTCTGTCCTGGTTCAACAGACTTAGATTCAGGAGACTGAGTCAGAATGATTTCTTCTGATGAATCTGGAAAATATGAAAAAGAGGAGAAGGGTTATTGATACAAATACAGCTTGGAGAAAGATGATCAATATCAAAACAGAAGAGTAAAAAAAAAAGGTAAATGCTGGATGTTTCAGTGTTTCTCCATCATAGCAGAACATCATTCTGGTAAACCTGGTTGCATCCTGAAGCAAAGTTTTCAGAAGAGAGTCTCACCCTGAACAAGGAGCCCCAGGGTGCCCAGCAGTAGAATCTGTGACATCATCATTGTGCTACCGGCGTGTCAGTGGCTCTGAAAGGCCTGGACAGCCACTGATCAACACTGGCCTCTTAACGGGTGGAGAGCAGAGAGGTAGGACTGATATGCAAACACACACACATACACACACACACACACACACAGAGTCAGTGAAGTGTAGTTGTCCTGAGCATATCATGGTGTTTCCCCCTCAGTGCTGGGAGCATTGACTATTTAAATGATCCTCATGTTCATGAGAGTTTTTGCATTACTAGCCCAAGTTTCCATAACATGGGTCATAAATGATTTATCTATCTATTGAATTCGATGCATTGCATGGGTCAAGGTGATTTAGCTGGGTGTTTCTTTGCTGTATCTTTTAAATCAATGTATTTTATTTTGATTTGATTTGATTTGATTTTATAAATGTCTTGTTCTTGATGTTCTGAAAGGTTTTTTTCTTTTCATCTTTATTACTTTTTGAGTAATGATACTTTTTGCATTTTTGCATTTCCCAAATGACCAGCATATATTCTCTATGGAATTTGTTAGGGACCTTTGATCTTTTGTAATTGTTTATAGTCAGGAACATTTTTTTTTTTTGACATGTCACGTAACAATTTCACAACTCTGCAACAATACTCATGCATCTAATATATGTAAGTTATATTCTACTTTTCTGATGTCTTGTGATAGATTATGTTACATAATATTGACATATCCCTTACTATAGTGAGAAACAAACCTGTCCAAAACTACTTCCAAGATAGCTGTTGTGGATGTACTGTCATAACTACTGACACTGACATAACTAGTATAACAGAATATAATAATTAGCTAGTTTAGAGATTTACTAATGTTGACAGGTGCGTTTAAACCTTGTTATTTATCTAGAGATTGAATATTGGTCAGTTACAGTCACATATCGACTAATGCATCAATTGATTTATGTGCATTTAAAATAAGTACCTCTTCTTTTGTATTGCTTCATCTTTCTGGTCACAATAGTTCCAGCTATACATCAGAAAGAGTCATAGATGCTGACTGAGGACCAGATACCAGATCAACAGATGCTGGATGAGGAGGCTATTGCTGGTCCTGATTCAGATTCTGACATTTCTGATGCTGCTGACTTGGACTATGAGAGACAGGGACAAGCTGGTTGTGGATCCACCTGAGAGTCAAGCTCTCCTAGATAAACAGACAGAAGACTCTTCTGATGAGACTTCTGAAGAGGAAAGTCAGAATCAGTCTGATAGATCAAGTCTACAGGGGTTTTATCAGAGTGAGCTTTGTCCCTCTGAAGGCAGAGCAAGAACCCATATCATCCTGAGGAGCCTCCCAGACCTGCACAAGGACCAACTGCTGTGTCCCACAAAGATGTCTGGGAGATGTTTCATCATTGAAGAGCTGCTCAAATGCACCAATTTGACTCTCCTTGCTGGTGGAGAACAGAGCTGGGATTTGTCTATGTAGGAGATGTTTTCAGATCCACTGCAAAATCCAGTGTACCAGACCACAGGGAGGCTCACAAGGTATAAGGATATCTGCTGCCTTTTTACATTGAAATATTATGACAATGATTTAATTGGCATGACATCTGCTGAAACGTCAAGCAAATTTCAAATATTGAAACCTTCCTGTATGATCCAAATTCACAGCTCAAATGCTTATTTTTTTAACCAGTTTATGTATTCTATGGGGTTTGAATGGGTTATGCATCAACTTAATAAAAGGTTTTAATAAAGAGTCAGGGCATTGTTGTCCTAGAAAAGACCACTCCCACACTCCCATCAGGATTGAAAACGAACTACAGTTTTTAATTAAGCAATATTACACGAGAGGGTAGTGCCAATAATGACAGTAAAGCTCACCCTCTTGTATCATATTGCGATTATACAACAGTTACCAACAAAATAAAAGAATAATCAAAATGTATTCATATTGTGGGGCAATTTGCTCTCAAAATAAAAAAAACTTTTTGGTCGTGTTATCTCGGTTTGCCTGGAAATACATTGAGTCTGACTAATAACTGGAAAACAATCAGTCATGTCAGTAAACTCCTAGGCTATGTAATGGAATCTAGTTTACTACTCAAGTACAGCAAGTTGGCCGGCCTTAGTAACGACCTAGCAACAGAGACGATTTATAGTCCCTGTCAGCCAGCCAACTTGAGCTAATGCTTTCTAGAGATCGTGGGATTTCCCAAAATGAATAAATATCACACATATAAACACAAACCTACTTTGCTAGCTCAACATAGCAAGATATCTGCTGAAAAAATTTTTTTTTCCATGGACAGATTTAGCTACTACGTCCGCGAACTTCACATGTATTTTTAGTAGCGCTATGTCACCGACTCACAGCTGATGGAGGATGCCAGAGTGTCTAGTAACATCAAGACTAAACAGAGTTATATTTAAATATATTGTATGATAATATATGGCGGAGTAATATTTAGTGACGAGCACAGCTAGGTGTGCTGTCATGCTGATTTGATCACGTTCTAAATGTCTAGTTGACAGATCAGATCAGATTGCTTGGTTGGAACTAGCTGTTGTATAATGTCATTTGTTTTCATCTATTCCTCTTGTTTTAGCCTTTAATTAGGTTTTTATTAAATCCTGGAAAAAGTGATATATAATGAAGTTTAATATTATTTATTATCAGTCCATGTCAGTAAAATGCCCAACCTGCTTTTCAGCATATTTGAAATGAGATTCCCTCATTTCCTGATCCAGTTGACTGAATGATCCTCCTGACCTGTTTGGATCCTGACAGTCCAGATATTCCAGGACCAGCTTGGATAAGCTGTTTGGATCATTCAGCAGTGGTTTGGGGGTCGGCATCAGGACAGCTTACTTTGCTAGATGTTGTTGTGCTTTTAATGGGTCTGATTGGACTTCTTCACTGGAACTGTCCTCTTCATTTGGGGGAACTTTCAGGTTGTTGAGGTGGGAGGTGGGCTGTTTTAACTTCAGAAGGCAAACTGGTAGAGACACTATATCATTAATTCTCACCAACCAAATTGTGTGTGTGTGTGTGTGTGTGTCCTCTGAACTGTATCAGTTCCTGCAGTAGCTTCCAGCTGCAGCAGTCAGTTCAGTCTCTGTTCAGTCTGACTGAGGGAGGTTTTTGTATGACGCTTTATCACTGTGTGAACACATACTGACTGTTGATAACGTGGAAACTCTGGCAGTAGTAAACTGCTGCATCTTCAGCCTGGACTCCACTGATGGTCAGAGTGAAGTCAGTCCCTGATCCACTGCCTGTAAAACGATCTGGAATCCCTGATGCTCTCTGATTAGCAAAGTAAATGAGAAGTTTGGGAGTTTCTCCATCTCTCTGTTGGTACCAGGCTAAACGGTGGTAGGTACTAAAATAAACCTTGGGATTGGTACGACAGCTGATGGTGACGGAGCCTCCCGGAGCAGACCTCACTGCTCCAGGCTGAGTCACTGTGACCTGGCCTCTGGACTCTGAGGATACAGAGACAAAAACATAAACCACCGTCATGGTTTTCTCCGCTTCATTTCAGAGGGACGGATGTTCATAGAGGAGAGGAGTTTGATTCTCTGGACTTTACCTGTGAAGCAGCAGCAGAGGAGAGTCCAGATGAGGATGGAGATCAAAGTCATGTTTTGATGAGGAGGATTTCTGTGGCTTCTGTTGTCATGAAGGACAGCTGTCAGTCATCCAGTGTTCAACTCTCAGGACTATAAACTCTCCCAGAGCACTGGAGCATGGTGCTGCTGATGCAAAGTGGCTCTCTATGGAAATGCTCTGACTGACTCCAACAGGGACTTGGATTACTCTGATCATGCTGTTCCTAAATGGATCAATCAATGATTAAAAATGTATGTACGCTAAGTTTAATGTAGATTTGGCTTGATGTCTATGAACAAGTTTTCTTCAAGAATTTATTTTGTCTTGTTTAATTTCACTGCTAGAGAAATAAATATAACTGCAAGACAAATTTAACAGTATACAAACCAAAAGTGATTAATGTTGGAATGTTGTGCTATTTGTGATAGCTAGTTATTACATGAGCTAGCTAGGTTTTACAAATTCAGCCTGATTTTGGGGAGTTTGTTGTTGTCAAAGTGAGAGAGCCGTGTCTCTCTAGAGTGAGAGGTTTTTGTACGGCGGCTCAATGAGTTTGTATCACTGTGGTACACTTTTGGTGGAGGAACCAGACTGGATGTTGGAAGTAAGTAACCTATCTCATGTTTTTCGTAATTCATGAGCTACATTTTAATGTGTTACATATTCAGTGTAATTTGGGAAGCTACGTATTAAATTTTCTATGTTGATATGTATTTTGTAAATGAGAAATTACTTTCAGCAATGAACAAACAATTTAATAAAATGAATACAAATGGCCAATCTAATAATCGTGAGACTTGGGCCAGAGGAGAAAGTATGTATTCCTTATGTATTCCTAACGATTATTATGAAGTTTCTTCTTGAGGGCTTGTAGTTTTAGTTTTGTCTGACAAAGTGAGAGAGCCGTGTCTCTCTAGAGTGAGAGGTTTTTGTACGGCGGCTCAATGAGTTTGTATCACTGTGGTGGACTTTTGGTGGAGGAACCAGACTGGATGTTGGAAGTAAGTTTCTGCACAAATTTTAAACATCATATCATTTATTAAGGCTTTTATTCCTGTGTCTGAATTTTAGAAGTAGATATAAATATCCACTGTGTTGACTTACATCACTTATAGATAGCTTTCTTTTCTCTGTGTCTCTCCTTAACCATGGAGTCTGACTTATAGCTGCTTACTACACTTTTTTTTACACGTTGTAGACATACTGTGAAAAGTAAACAAGTTGACCTTTAGAAAAGATAAATGAAAAACATTACTACTTTCCAAAATTGCTTTTTAATCTTCAGTTTTCACTTAAATGATTGTTGACAACTTGCGATTATTTGAAAATGTAGGCAAATCTCTTATTTTGTCGCTTCAAGTAGGCGTATGGTTTCAAAAGCTATTTTGACATTTTCTAATTTTATGGTCATGTTTTTTTTTTGCTTATACTTTACAGAAACACAGAGTTATGTTTCAACAAACCTCAAGAAAAAATCCTATTTAAAAATGTATTTGTAATCCAATTTGTTTGCAATTTTTCCAGTTTCTAGTTTAATTTAAAATACAGTTAGTTAGTTATTTAGATAAGACATTTTAAAATGTATCCAAATCTATGCTCCTCTACTTTGTAGTCTGATATATTCCTGGTCATATGAGGACTCTTTCTGTGCTGATATGCATGAGAGGCTTCTTAAAGGGAAGTGAAACAATGTGTGAGTGAGTGACTGGTGGAGCATAAAAAGCATCTGACAGAAACTCCTTAAAGGGAAAATGGACTCTCACACAGTAAAGGTGTCAAAGCGCCTGGTGATCGATTGACAGCCGCAGCCTTCCTGTCCTCTAAGCTGATTGGTGTCTCCTAGGTGATGTCCGTCCCACCCTGACGGTGCTGCCCCCCTCCAGCGTGGAGCTGCTGCAGGGGAAGGCCACGCTCATGTGCCTGGCCAACAAGGGTTTCCCCTCAGACTGGAGGCTGGCCTGGAAGGTGGACGGCAGCAGCAGCAGCAGCTGGGAGGAGAGCAGGAGCCCCGGGGTGCTGGAGAAGGACGGCCGCTACAGCTGGAGCAGCACCCTGAGGCTCCCTGCAGACCAGTGGGGGAAGGTGGGCTCTGTGACCTGTGAGGCCACCCAGGGCTCCCAGTCTCCGCTCTCGGAGACACTGAGGAGAGACCAGTGTTCCCAGTCCTGACTTGACTCACTGGGACTTCTGCTACTGGTTTTACTCTGCTACTGCTCTCAGTCTGCACTTAGCACTGTAGTCTCTCTCTCTCTCTCTCTCTCTCTCTCTCTCACCCACCAGAATCGTTACATCTTTAAATTGTAATGTTTTCTTGCTTGCAGTTATGACAAATCTTGATATGTTACGACAATAAAGATCTTTATACCAAATCAGTTGTGTTTCCATGCATATTATTATAAACAGATGTCTTATGATGCTGTATTAATAGTAACAGTGGTTCAATGAAATACAAAGAGACTGAGCTTGTTTCAGGGTAAAGTGACTAAGGTTTTACAGTTACTGGTAATAATTTGAGAAAGAAATTAGGAGTTTATGGGATTATGTAATGCATTGTCTCACATTCATTAACACTGTGAGGGCCACATGCAAGTGACTGTGTTTACCAGCAGTATCCTAAAGATAGGCAGGAACCAGTTGTGGATCTAGGGATTACTGGAGTTCATTTTTAAAGATCTCTTATCACTGCTTTTATGACTCCGACAAAATTGCTCTCATTTATTGTTTATATATTGTCATTTATTTATATGTGTGGTTACATGCAGATAGCAAATTCAATCTTTTAACCACTTAAAAGGAAAATCACCCAATGATCTCTCATTACCAAAATGTCAAGTTGATAATGCCTCTGATTTAAAATAAATATACAAAAGTGATAATAGAAATTTCAGGATTATAAATAAAAAACAGAATATCATCAGCATAGAGGGATATAACATGAGAGTGATCTCCAGTCTTGACCCCTGAAATATTTAAATGTGAGTTTTTTGTTTCTGCAAAGTGATCTAGTAGTAGTAGTAGTATTTTTATTCAGTCATCACACACAATACAATAAGTATAAACAGTATATACAATATACAATCTAATATGCAATAAGTATAAGCAGGCTAGACAGTATAAACAAAATCAACAATCTATGTATTATGTAGTGACTATCCTACATTCTTATCAATTTAAGCTACCCTCCAGAAAAAAATAAAATAAAATAAAATAAAAATCATTCACACTTGTAACCCTCAAAAATAGCTTTATAAACCTTTCTTTTGAAAACCAAAAGCGAGTTACACATTCTTAAATTTATATTAGCATTGTTCCATAATTTAAACCCAACAGTAGAAATACATCTCCTTTTAATCCCTTTTTTAGCTTTTTGTACGATAAACTTACAAATATCTCTCAAATGATATTTACACTCCTGCATTGAAAAAAACCTTTGTACACAGTCTGGGAGTGACTTTGTTATAGCTCTGAACATTATTTGCATTATTTAATAATTTACCAAATTATTAAATTTCATAGCATGGGATTTTATAAACAGTGGATTAGTGTGATCATAGTAACCAGCCTTATTAATAATAAGTATGGCTCGTTTTTGTAGTAAGACTATTGAATTTATAGTCGTCTTAAAGGTCGACCCCCACAATTCCACACTGTAAGATATGTAAGGAAGTATAAGTGAGCAGTAAATTATATACAAGGCCTTATGATTTAATATATCCCTAGATTTATACAGGATTGCTATTGACTTTAAAATTTTTCCTTTAATATAGTCAATATGTTGTTTCCATGTTAATTTATGATCAATCACAACCCCTAGGAATTTTGTCTCAAAAACTCTTTCAATTTCAACATCACAGATTTTTAATTCAATATCCCCATCAATTTCTTTTCAATTTCCAAAAACCATAAATTTAGTTTTCTTAATATTGAGAGACAATTTATTACGATCAAACCAAGTTTTGAGGATTTCCAGCTCCCTTTCAGTAACATACAAAAGTTCCTTTAAATTTTTCCCAGAGCAAAATTAATTTGTATCATCTGCAAAAATGACAAATTTTAACAATTCCGTAGCATTGCAAATATCATTAATATAAAGTATAAGACGTTTTGGACCAATCACCGATCCCTGGGGTACTCCACAGGTGACCTTCCTAAATCCTGACACAGTATCAATAATTTGCACACATTGCTGTCTATTTTCCAAGTAGCTTTTCAGCCAAGAGTAAGCTATACCTCTTATCCCATACTTCTCTAATTTTCTCAATAATTGGCTGTGATCTATAGTATCAAAAGCCTTCTGTAGGTCAATATAAATACCAATAGAACACTCATAATTTTCAACTGCCTGTGTTATTTCTTCTACCATCTCCATTACTGCATAGGTAGTAGTTCTACTTTCCCTAAATCCATACTGGTGTTCACTCAATAATTCATATTTACCAATGAAGAGATCCAATTATTTCACAAATCATTTCTCTAATATTTTTGAAAACTGAGGAAGAAGTGATACCGGTCTGTAATTGTCCATGTAGTGCTTATCTTCATCTATAAATATTGGTATTACCTTTGCTGATTTCATTATTAGGAAAAACACCTCTTTGAAATGACTGATTACATATATATGCCAGAGGTCTTACAATAGAATCAATGACTTCTTTAATAATTACCATGTCAATGGAATTTATATCAGTTGATCTTTTGTTTTTGAATTTTCTTACAATTTCAATTATATCAGTTTAATTTACCCTACAAAGGAACATAGAACTGATATTACCATTAATCAGATTATCAAACAAATCTTTTTTGTCATCACGCACAACAATTTTGCTGGCCAAAGTAGTGCCAACACCCAAAAAATAGTCATTGAAATCATCAACAATGCTTTTTAAATTGTCCACTGTAGCATCAGAGCTATTTAAAAAATAACTTGGAAATTCAGATTTATAACATCTATTCTGAATAATATGATTGATTACTTTCCAAGTGCTTTGAATGTTATTTTTACTGTCCTCTAATATTTTATTGTAGTATTCCTTCTTCTGTAATCTCATAACGGAAGTCAGTTTATTCTTATACAACTTATATTTTTCTTCACTTTCACTGGTTCTCAGTTGTAAATATTTCTTAGAAAGTAGATTTTTATTTTTGCACGCCCTTTGCAGACTTTTAGTCATCCACGGCTTTCCTTTATATTTATCCTTCACCCAGCACTTTCTAATAGGACAATGTTTATTGTATAACTCTAAGAATATGAACAAAAATGCATCGTAGGCCTGATTATGATCATCAACATATACCTCATCCCAGTTGCAGTTTGTAAGGTCCATCTTTAAGTCCTCAATTCTTTCTGGTGTCCTTATTCTTAATAATTTACAGGAAGGCTCACTTACACCAACTGAACATTTAACTTTTAAATGGTGTAAGATCACAAACACAGAAAGATGATCACTGATATCACTTAAAAACAAACCACTTGTTGCTTGGTCATGAACATTAGTAAAAATTTTATCAATAAGTGTGGCACTTTCTTTAGTTATCCTACTAGGTTTGTCAATAAGGGGCCAGAGACCATAACTAAACATTGCATTACAGAAGTCTGTTGTTAGTTTATGTTCATTCCATTTTAACAAATCAATATTAAATTCACCACAAACAAAAAGTGATTTCTTATCACGTACTTTCCCAAAAATATCAACTATGGTATTCATAAACTGATCATAGAAAGAACCAGGCGTTCTATCTATCCAACTCAAGAATAAAATTTAACTTAAACTTAACGTAACTTAAATTTAGTAGAATGAATTTCAATTGTCAAACTCTCCATGATATCATTAACAATTGTACTATCAATTACCTTACATTGAAAATCTTACTGTACATAAAATGCAACGCCACCACCCCTTTTATTTATCCGGTTTATACTAAAAATGCCATACCCTTCTAACACAAAATCAGCACCCTTTTCATTTGTTAACCAAGTCTCACTTATAGCAATGACTTGAAATGTATGTTTTAATGATTTGAAATAATCTTTGATTTGAACAAAATTTGTATAGAGGTTTCTGCTATTAAAATGAATGATTGAAAAACCCTCCAAATTAAGGTTATTAAACTGATTCCCCGAATAATATTCAGAATTTGATTTGTAATCATTATAAAAATGTGCCTCAGGATCAATGTTATTTTCAAAACTAAATGATTTATGTTCAGTCAAATTTAGAAGATTCATTCTCAGAGAGATCATTACTCTCAGTTTCTTCAATAGGAAAATGAAAATCTTCATCTGTCATTTTTTGGCGGAAAAAACTGGTGTAGAAATGAGATTTGCAGAAATTTCCCTTCAAGCTACATTGCTCCATGCCAGGGCACATTTCCCATCATCCCGACCGAATCTATAAACATCGTCACTTATATTGATCCAGATCTCTCAGATTCCGTACCACAACCACCTTAGCTTGCTCTGGTGGTCCATTTAACCTTATAAATACTTTTCCATTCCTTGTCCATGTTGCTTGAATTTTGTTTTGCTTTCTGAAGATACGGCCATTCCTAGCCATTTCAGCATTTTTCTTCGTCAGATGCTCATTTACATACACCCCAGTACCCTTAAGTTTTTTGGACTGTCTCAACACTTCAACCTTATGCTTTTGATTTGCAAACTGGACAACAATCATGGGCTTGGTTTTTTTATCCTTGCATGGAAGAATGTGACAGCTCCTCAGGTGGTGCGTCCTCACCTTGTCACCGGCTGCAGCCCTGGCATAGCTGCGATGTTTGGTATCCAGCCCAGTGATGATAAGGTCATCAGCACGGGAGTACTGCTCCAAGTCATCAATCCTTTGTTCCAGCAGTTCGATCCTCTGGTCCCTTTGGTTGATTGTGGCCCTCAGCTCACGGACCTCCTCCATTAGACCCATGAGGTTCACTTGCTGTTTTACTACTTTGCTAATCTCCTCAGACATAAAATTGAGGGATTTTTTAATCTCTTCTAATTCCTCTGCCAGCTTTTTGGTTGTAATCAACATCTTTTTTCAAGAAGGTCACAAAAAAGAACAAAATAAAGTGTGGGTAGGCTTAATGAAATACCGCTCTGTTGCCAATCACCATGTGCTCCCAGGTCCTTGACAATGTCCTTGATCAAAAAAGCACCAAGTTGACGAAATTTCCAAAAGGATGGAAGTAAAACATTACTGTACCATCGGCACCGAGGCAAATTAAAGTGGTGACAAAGAACACCCTTGCTGTGTCCCCCTTTCCAAGTAAAAGCTAGAATATTTCTTTGAAAATTAAAAGGAAACATTAACGTTATTTCTTTTTCTGAGGCTGAATGGAGCAAAAGAGGTCTAGTGTGTATTTGTGTTTGGACTGAACCAGTCTTCCCAGTCTTGGTTTGAGAGGGTGGAGAAGGACCAGATGAATGGTTGGGAAGTTGACTTTCAACAAGTTTGAGGTCAGCCTGGTGAGGTCAAACATGAATAGAGCTGGATTGACACACACAGAAACACAGCCAAGAAAATAGATCTCTACTTAATATATATTGTCAAATGAATTACATTCACACTCACTGGAAATTACATCAAAACTTTTCAAGTCTGAGCATGAGATTATTGTTTGACTAATGCCAGGCTCAGATTACTGGAGTTTTTCGCCGATTTATCCCCGATTTGCCCCTCCCGACAATCGGAAGAGAAATCTGGATCTGAGTCTTGGTCAGAACCGAAGTTCGGCACAGAATATCTGGTAATGTGAGCTGTGTACAGATAAAATCCTAACCCTCCCGAACCGTTCGAAGATGCATCGGAGCTGCCCTGATAATTTCTAACCTGTTTGATATTTGTGAGTATCTGCATGGAGACATCACTTTATTATGCCTTTCAACATTGGACAATACAACTTTAACGTCCTGGCTGGGACAGCTGACGGTAGCAATGTTAAACCTTTTAGCACTTTTAGCACTAGGCTAGCGATAGCGTACCAACGTTATATTAAAGATAGATATTAAAACTGACGGTTAAATTCTCACCTCCGGTCCTCTGAAATGGACAGCCCGCTTTATGTCTGTCGCTCAAACCATTTCCTCATCCAAACTCGTCTGGCCTTTCACTTTTCTTTGGCAAGCTACTGAACACACCAAAGCATCTGCCTCCTGCCTCTCCGTGGTCACATGAGTTGTTGCATACAGAAGCTCCGTCTGGCAAGAAAATCTTAATAATATCACGTAGTGTCTGATGCACCGTCATGTTCTAAACTTGTAGTGTGAGCTTGTTTGCGATTTGAGAGAAGAAAATTGGTTAAGTTTCTCCTTATGTGCGTGATGCAACCCGATTTCAAAATCAGTTAGGATTTTAAAACTCCTGTAATCTGAGCCCAGTTTAATGGACACTCGGTACATTTGAAGTAAAATATAACATATTTAAAGAATATTAGTGAATTACACAATTAATCAAATTGTCTTTTATTTTTTTGACAAATTATAATGAGTGACTTGGTTGGGTTTTTTTTAGACTATGAGATACTCAGTATGTTTGACTAACAAATATAAGTATAGGAATCAATTTTCTTATTATATTATGCATTAAATTTATCATGTGAAAAGATTAAGTTCTTTGATGGAATTGAGTTTGAGTTAGTTGAGTATATTTGACTGAAAGATAGTTGGTATGTGTGAAATATAACATAACCGTAACATGTGAAAATCCTTTTTAATAAATAATTATCACCATAATTACTAGTTTCAGTATTAATATGTTATAATCTGTATTAAACTGTATTACAAGCTGTTATACTCCTGACAGTAGTAAACTGCTGTATCTTCGGCCTGGACTCCACTGATGGTCAGAATGAAGCCAGATCCACTCCCACTAAAACGATCTGAAACTCCAGACTGACGGGTTGTAGCAGTATAAATCAGGAGTTTACTTTGCTAGATGTATAGTTGTGTGTGTGTGTCTCCTCAGTGAACTGTATCAGTTCCTGCAGTAGCTTCCAGCTGCAGCAGTCAGTTCAGTCTCTGTTCAGTCTGACTGAGGGAGGTTTTTGTACGACGCTTTATCACTGTGTGAACAGAAGCTGACTGTTGATAATGTGGTGACTCTGACAGTAGTAAACTGCTGCATCTTCAGCCTGGACTCCACTGATGGTCAGAGTGAAGTCAGTCCCTGATCCACTGCCTGTAAAACGATCTGGAATCCCTGATGCTCGTTCATTAGCCCTGTAAATGAGTGGTTTAGGAGTTTCTCCATCTCTCTGTTGGTACCAGGCTATAAGGTGGTAGCTGCTATGAACATAAACCGGCTGACTGGTTCTACAGCTGATGGTGACGGAGCCTCCCGGAGCAGAGCTCACTGCTCCAGGCTGAGTCACTGTGACCTGGCCTCTGGACTCTGAGGATACAGAGACAAAAACATAAACCACCGTCATGGTTTTCTCCGCTTCATTTCAGAGGGACGGATGTTCATAGAGGAGAGGAGTTTGATTCTCTGGACTTTACCTGTGAAGCAGCAGCAGAGGAGAGTCCAGATGAGGATGGAGATCAAAGTCATGTTTTGATGAGGAGGATTTCAGTGGCTTCTGTTGTCATGAAGGACAGCTGTCAGTCATCCAGTGTTCAACTCTCAGGACTATAAACTCTCCCAGAGCACTGGAGCATGGTGCTGCTGATGCAAAGTGGCTCTCTATGGAAATGCTCTGACTGACTCCAACAGGGACTTGGATTACTCTGATCATGCTGTTTCTTAATGGATCAATCAAGTTACCAAAATCTCGATTAACAACGTGTCAAAGCTAATTTAAATATAGATTTGGCTTGATGTCTATAAACAAGTTTGCCTGAAGAATTTCTTGTCTTGTTTTAGTTTACTGCTAGAGAAATTAATATTATCGCCAGAAAAAAAAAATGGATGTTGGAAGTAAGCTCACCTGTTTTTACTAATCCATTGGCTACTTTTTAATTTCTTGCATTTTAAATGGAAGCGACTCTAGAAAATGAAATATTTGACTTCCCATGGTAATACATTTTAAATACCAGTTTTCTCTCACCAGTGAAAAACACATTAATAAATGTAATCCAAATGACTAATTAAATTATTATAAGTTCTTGGGCCAGAGGAGAAAGCATGTATTTTAACTAGTAATGTAAAGTTGCATCTTGAGGACTTGTCTGACAAAGTGAGAGTGAGAGGTTTTTGTAGGGCTAATTTTATGGTCATTTTGTTTTGGCTTATACTATACTGAAACACCAAAGTGTACTGACTGTTGCATTTCTTTTTTTTACAATTTTCTGCAACACAGTCAAGATGTAAGTTATGTTTCAACAAACCCATAGAAAAAACACATTTTTCCAGTTTCTAATTTAATTTAAAATACAGTAAGAACGGTTCGCTGATTTAAGATTATCATTTTTTAACTGTAGCCAAATCTGCACTCCTTTTTATTTCCACTGTAGTTTGACATATGTATTCCTGGTCATATGAGGAATCATTCTGTGCTGATATGAATGAGAGGCTTCTTCAAGGGAAGTGAAACAATGTGAGTGAGTGAGTGACTTGGCAGATGTTTTGTGTTTTTGCTTGATAAATATCTTGTTGTTTTGAAACAATAAAGAACTGTTTCCATGGATTTTCACATGATGATTTTGTACATCTTCATATACTGTAAGTTATCAGGATATTTCTTCAAAATTAATCCATGTTTAAGAAAACTCTCTCTCTTAGGTTTTGCCAAAAGTATACAAATGCCACTGTATCCTATCAGATGATGTTCTGTGACCAAGTATGCTATAATCCAAAGGTGAATTTTTTAAATCATTTAACATCTCAAACAGTATCAATAAATAAAACTGAATCCCTCATTTGCAGAGCCATTATGGAAAATACTGCTAAATTATAATGGTATAAAAAAAATGATATAACCAACATAGAAAACAATACCAAGGTTTTTTTTAGCCATGGCAAAGATGAGATGAGCAAAATGATACTTTCACCTAGAATGACATTTTGACAGCTTCCCAGAAATCCACTTTAGGCCTATTAAAATGTTATCCATAATTTTGCTAGTGTCTAAAAAACGTTGTGTGTCTCTTCTCACATCTTTTGCAAGCCTTTAAAGGATTTGAATATCACTTGATCTATCCTATACTGCTGCAGATATGTGCAATCTATTTTCAAACCTGATCCATGCCACACACTTTACTCTGTGTACAAACTTGCCAAAATATCTAATGTGATCGGAAGACCGGATTTGCCTGCAAGCGTAAATGAAGAGTTTCGTTCCAAAATTAGACTGACCATTCGAAAATGTGACACCTGTTCAGAGAAACTAAAACTCACTACTGAATGTTACTCAAGTTATTAGTCATCTTTTTCACTTCTCACCTCGAGTTACATTTTACAGGATGCAACTGTTTTTCCGACAATGACTAATGAACTTAAGAGTAACATTTTTCCCCAAAAATGAATTTAAGCCTGTGAAATCCAGCAGAAAGTGACAGATTCAAAGAATTTACCTGTAGGCCAGGTGATAATTCAATATCATGGTTTATCGTTTGTCTTTCAGTGGAATCATGGTGATGATATGACGATTTTGGGATATCGTGACACAAAATTCTGCTGTCTGAATAATGATGATAACAAGCTAATTATATTTAAAAAATCTGACAAAATTAGTTATATTAGGAATATTATTTGAAAATTTAGTTTTGTTTGACAGCACATCTAACATTACCGTTCAGTTCAGTAGGATGAAGATTAATTTGATTATTTAATGTGATTTTGCATGCGTGAGCTATATCGTGATATAAAAAAAATCCTTAAGATTAATATGTTGATATTGATTTCAACCATATCGCCCAGATCTACTTACCTGCATTCAAAAATGACAGCGTGCAATAAGTCAGCGTACACCAAACAAAGACTATTTTCATCATATATTCATTTATTGGAACAGCTGTTCTCATACAGGGAAAGTGGTTCATCTACTGTACTGTTCAAAGCCACCCAGCTAAAGCATCACTGTGAATTCAGGCAGGTTGTTTTCTGAGCCATTTCTGTCTGACTTATCATGCAACCTGCATACAAGAACCTCCCAAAAAAATAAAACACTCATAACAGTATTGTTCTGTACAGATAGACGGTCATTCAAAAGAGATCAACCAATCTTCATGCTGTTGTTGTCGTTGTTGTTGTTGTTGTTGTTGTTGTGATTGTTTCCCCGGACGCGGCCGCAACCGAATCGCAGCTACCGCCATATAAGGACATAATCACCTTATATGGAGATGATGGGGCGACCGATGCGGGGGAGGCGGAGGGTGTTTATGTGGGGCGCTCCCTGGGGCGGGTGACGTACTGCCACCACAGGGGGGGGAGGTCGCCCTCCTTGCGGGCCGGAGGGAGAGCCTCGGTCCTGGGGCCGCCGGCTGGAGTCTCAGCCTGCAGCTGGGCGACCTGCAGGGTGGAGGGAGGGGCAAAGATTTAGAGGGGCATTAAAGGAGAAAACCAATGTCATTTAGAGTTAGCGCTCACTTACTGTCTACATATAGTTTACATTTCCCCCAAGCAATGCATGCCGTATGAGATTCACTCATTCTTTGTTGTTTTTAAAATACAAACTTTACAGTGTCAAACCTAGCTTGAAATGAACTGCTGTCCCGGCTAACACAGACACCCTGAATAAAAAGCCATGGATGTGACAGTAAAGTGTTTTTGGGGTACTTGGCACAATGAAATAAGGAGAAAACAGAAAGTTTGGCTTCATGTTTCATGTGATGGATTCTCTCGCTCTGTGGAAGTTTGTTTTTCATACTGGACAAGAACGAATGGCAGCAAGAGGCTTCTTCTGAAGGGATGAAAACGAGCCATAGGTCCAGTAAAGCCCGTGACACAAACTTTATTTTGTATCCACTATGAACTTAAGACACAGCAACCTCTAATGGAAAACTAAAAGCTGTCACTGAATGCCTCACCTTTTTCCCCCCACCTACCCTGAACACATAGATCAAGAGGAAAAGGCAAAGACAAAGCATTTTGAATGATAGTTTACAGGTGATTGGCATTATTAAATCTCTCCCATCAACTAAAAACACCCCAATCCTCCAGAAAGCATTGTGATACAAAGCAGCCAGAGGCCTGAGAGCAGTGGGACTTTCTGAACACTCAAGAGAGACGACATGATCCAGACAGCCTGACAGGGTGAAGGAGTCTCACAACCTGACATCTGCTGCCACCTGCTGGATTTGATGGATACAAACTGTCCCACTGCTGCCATAAACCAGTGTCTTTCAACCTAGTCCTCCTGTAGACCCCCTGTCCTGGAACTTTTAGCTCCAACTCTACTCTTGCACACCTGATTCAATTAAGTTGTCATGAGAATGTGTGGCCCTTAACTCAATCAGGTGTGCAAGAATAAGAGTTGGAGCCAAACGCTGCGGGACACGGGGTTCTGGAGGACTGGGTGGAGAATCACAGCCATAAAATGATGTCAACACAGTGGAGAGCGCCATCAAAAAAAGATCAATCAGTTTAAGTGGTAATCGGCAAGAATCCATGTTTTTTTTTATTGGTTTATTTTGTCTCCATCCGGTGCCGGCGGCATGGGGGGGCATTGGGGGGCAATGCCTGTCCAAATGGGCTTTTGTGCCCCCCCAAAATTGAAGCCTAGAAGGTACTAAAATAAAACACACAAGATTTCTGAGCATTTATACTTTATATTTACATTTATATTTACTACATTTACGCTATTTTACTCATTATTTCAGGTGCTGCCCTAGTAATATAGATAGGAGGATGCGGTCAATCTCATATTATTCCATTGCGCATGCAAGCCCTCAACGGTTAGCTTCTGGGCAAAAAAAAAAAAGTCTCTCTAATGCAGCGTTCCAGAGATATTTAGTTTGTCGTATACGACATCATTGACCTGAGGGGGTTAAAATACATAATATAGCCTACAATATAGTAGTAGGCTACAAGTTACATATTAGTGTCGTTGTATTGGTCCATTTGGACGGGAGACGTGCAGCAGCAGTAAATAAACCAATGCGCATTATAAAAAATATAAACATTGTAAATTTGCAGAGAAACCTGTTGCAGAGAAACCCTTATTAACAAGAGGCGTTTTGCTTATGCAAAGAAATAAATCTATTTAAACTAGATACTGCTGACACTAAAATAAATTATCATCAGTCTGGGTTTCAGTGGAGAGTTTTAGTGTCCCATGACAGTCTAGATGCTGCTTCAGAGGCTTTTCCACCCTGACAAGAAGAAAATTCTGGGAGAAAAACTAAATCGGCTTTCAAAAACTCAGTGTAAGTAACTGCTGCTGTAGTGTGTAGCATGCAGAGAGGCAATATGCAGCCTGGCGGTATGTGGACAGGTAACATGCAGCGCAGCCCACCTCTCTGTCCCAGCTCTGCTCCCTCAGTCTCTTCCACTGCTCCCTCTTGGCGAAGTAGTCGGGGTACATGGCCTTCTCCGAGGGGTGCCAGTGGTCCAGAACCCACTCCGGGACCTGCAGGGAGGAGGGACAGCTCAGCAGCTTCATCTACGGCTTCCAGTGGAATCATATCACAATTCTGCTGTCTGAACTGATCGTAACAAGCACATTTTTACTCACAAAATGAGGTATGAAACTTTTTTTTTTTTGAAAATTTCACTTCCGTTTCACACCTAACCTTACCATTCGGTTCAATGGTATTAACATTAATTTGATTATTTGTTGTGATTTTTCATACGTGTGCCGTATCGTGATATATATCGATATCGAAAAAAATCCTCATGTTTATCGTTATATTGATTTCAACCATATCGCCCAGCACTAGTTTCATTCCCATGCAACACAGAAAAAAAAAAAAAAAACTGTAACAGAGGGAACTGGAATTGCATCCAATACATTTCAGAGACACACATAACATACAATAAGTACTACTACTATTACCAGTATTGGTAAGTACCAATGTAACACAGAGAAGCCACTTTAAGCAACAGGTGGACAAGAAACAACAGCAGGCAACAAATCATACTGGGTTGGTAAAATATTAAGTAACTTGTGTATTTTGGAATCCATCAGCCAGTGTGGCTGGAGGATAATTCAATTCAATTCAAATTTGTTTGTATAGCACCGTCTCATACAAAGTAGTTCAAAGTGCTCTACATAAAAACAGAATAAAACAGCAGAAATGTGCAAATAAACAGAAACATCCATGCATAAATACACATAAAAACACATATTGCCTACATACTAAAATCATATCTCGGTATTTTTAGGCTGAATGGTGATACACGATATATATCTCTGTATTTTCTACGAAGTGAGCTAAATGTTCAGTTGTAAGTCGGGCTGGGCGATATGGACAAAATCAAATATCACAATATTTTTGACCACATCCCTCGATATCGATATTGCGACAATATTGTAGGGATGACTATTGGTGCTTTCACAAAATATTTACACAATGAGATTTTTGATAAATAATCATCAGTAATATGGATATAATGACTAAGTGGGTAAAGGCAAATAATAGAACAGCTAGAACAGTCTGGTAAGTTCAAAAAATGACATCACTTTACTGTAATGCAGCCTTTAAAACCAGGAAAAGACACTTATGCCATATCACCATGTTACGATATCTAAAATCTAAGACGATATCTAGTCTCATATCACGATATTGATATAATATCGATATATTGCCCAGCCCTACTACATACACACATAAAAACAAACATAATGTACAAATACAGTGTGTTCATGTAGAGATTTAGAGAGAGATAACCAAGTTAAGTTTCCTGTCCTGCTCTGCTGCATCATATCGAGCCCTGTGTTACCTTGTAGCACTCATATCTCTCGTAGGACGTCCCGCCTGGAGAGTCGGGGAAGATGTAGGGCTGGGGGTGCTGGTTGGCCCAGAACTCCTCCTCTCCCGCCTTCAGCATCATGGTGGCTTTCACCATGTCCTTCTCACTCTTGTTGTCATCGAAGCGAGCGCGCAGCATGCAGGCGTAGAACCGGTACTTGTCCCTGCAGCGGCAACAGAAAGCCACAGCAGAAGCAGTTAATTAGGGATGGGACGATAAATATCAGAATTCAATATATCGCAATACAAAAATGTGTCAATAAGTATCAGGGAGCAGAAAAATGAATGGTGATATCAGCTCCATTTTATCCTGCTGTAGTAATCACACATGAGACGCCTGACCGTCACAATTTCTCCAATGAAATTATATTATTTACACTGTGTATTGACATTTTTCAATTGTTGTTTACATTCTAGCAGCCAATGGCATCGCTGCAAAGATTTGTGTCTCAGAAATAAAACAGAATTCTGCACAGTCAGACTTTGTTGTCACTGAACTTTTATTTACTACATCGTATTGTGGTTGTATTGAATCCTGAACCTCATATCTTGTATCGGATCGTATCGTGACATAAGCAGATCGTCCCATCACTATATATTATTAATAATGTTGCAGGAGAACATTACATCTCTTCTAATTACAATATATCCAGGCAGGATCATACAGAAAGGCAAGCTGTAAAAATGATATATCCACAGAAACATTATGTGTGTATGCATTAACAGCATTCCTTTCTTTTGAGAAAACCCTCTTAAGTGCCTCAGCTTGAACCATAATCCTAAAATAATGTATGCAATGTCTGACACTTAATAACTCATTTCGCAATGTACATGATGTACATGAATGTATTTGTATCCAATACCAATAACCAAGAAGCTTAGTCACTGTATGTTAAGCTGTCTAATATCTGTAGGCCTAATTATAATAATACAGATTTTGTTGTGATGGCATACCATGTCCAGGCTTGGGCCATCCAATATAGTTTTTTTTTAAAACAGTACTAATTACAAGATCACCCAGTGGATGATTTAATTTAATCGAAACAATTGTCTAGAGAACTAATACCTCATTTCCCACTTTTATGGTGTGGATTCTAATCTCAGCATCAATACTATCTGAATAACAGCAGACCCAGTGCCGACATCACACCCAATACAAACATTGTAAGCAAAAATCGGCAGATAATATTGGTGTCTGGGCCATATTTTTACATGACAGTATATGTGTTAGTCTGAGACTCCACTGATGAGGTGGTGATTGATAACAGAAGGTTGTCACCTTCAAACACAACCCTAAGCTTTAAACTAGGCCACAGAATGTACAACTGGAGTTGTATCCTCTTTAAAGTATTGTACATTTATAAATCTGTTCACAAACACTGATAAACGACTGATATTGAGACTTGAGTCAAGTATTGTGAGTTATTTGATTCGCTAGCGCCCGCCGGTAAATGACAATGTTAACCACTTGTCTTTGACCAAAACACTATATACAATGAACTGATTTGAACTAGACAGTGTCCATGTTAAATTACAGTTTGACAAGAGTCAATCGGTTAACTCTAGCTAGCAACAAAGTGAACTGTTTTCCAGCAGTGAAACAGATTGTCTTGTGGAATGAGTGACCCGGTTAGCATTTAGCTGCTAGCCGGGGCAGCACAGCGAACAGGCCAACAACAACGCCGTCTGAGATTTTATTTAATTTTTTTTACCATCCGTCGGAAAATTTAAATGACGCCAACTTCACTTACCTAAATATGCACCATGACTCCAGGTGCCTCAGTGATTTTTTGTAGAGCCGCAACACCTTTTGCTGGTGAGTAAGATACGCAGAGGCCATTTTTACTGTCCCCTGTCACCTTCTCGCCGAGCGAGGAGGATTCTGGGAGTTCGGATGCTTGGAGTTTTGGCCACTACAAAACGCGCAAAAATATTTCTTAATATTTAGTTGCCCTTTTTGCCACGTTATAATTGGAAATTCCAACGATGATGATTACATACAAATTCCCTCCAAGCTGTAAATCGTGTATAATATTTGGATATGACTGAGAGAGTAAATATTTCAGTAATGTGATTTCCATCTACTACAGTAAATACGGTATTCCAGCGTTATGGGACTGGTGAGAGCTGCATGTGTGTCTCTTTTTAGAAGCTTTGCTCAAACAGCCATGGCCCAACACAGTTTCATTGGTAAGACACGTTTGTTATAGTTTAACACCGATAAGTCAACAAGAAAGCTCAACATGGCTAAATGTGTTTCTGCATCCTGTTGTCTCTGTAAACAGAACGAGCTGCGTGTTTAGTCAGCTAGCTAGCTAGCTAACAGTCCTGCAGCTCTGGGTGGAAGAAATGACAACACAGCAGTCAGAAGCTTGCTGCTGTGCAGGGAAACTCTCACATGGTTTATTTACCAGTGAGCCAATGTTATTTGGTTGATATCTGTTCACCATTTCTCACCAGCAGCTTCTGTTCACTCAAAACATTAAGGTAATATTGACCAGTGGTGGAAGAAGTACTCACATCTTTTAATTAAGTAAAAGTAGAAATACCACAGTATACAAATACTAGCTTACAAGTAAAAGTCCTGCATTCAAAATGTTACTTAAGTAAAAGTACAAAAGTATTAGCATCAAAATGTACTTAAAGCAACAAAAGTAAAAGTACTCATTATGAAGAATGGCCCATTTCAGAATAATAGAGTATATATTATATTATTGAATTATAATTATTGATGCATTAATGTGTACGCATCACTTTAATGTTGCAGCTAGAAAAGGTGGGGCTGATTTCCACTACTTTATATACTGCCGGGTAGTTTACAGTAATTTATAATAATAGTACAAGTACCTCAAAATTGTACTTAAGTACAGTATTCGAGTAAATGTACTTAGTTACTTTCCACCTCTGATATTGACAACAGAGACATATGCAGTAGATCTACTGTGCTTAGCATTCAAGTGAGAAGTCATGAATAACTAATTGAGGTGGTGGGTCCTGTGGGGATCAAACCCCTAACCCTGGCAGTATTAGCTTGCACAGGTTCAGGACCAGGATGATGATGATGATGAGGAGGATGATGAAGATGGTAGTAGTGATGATGGTGACACCCTCTCCCTCCCTCCCCAGATATCGGTGTGAACCTGACAGATCCCATGTTCAGAGGACTGTACAGAGGGAAACAGAAACATGACGGTAAGTGCTCCTGTTTGTTACCGAAAAATACGTCTATCCACTTTGTCTGTATGTCAGTTGTTGGCAGAGTTTGTCTGAGGCGGCTGTGTTTTTCTTTCTCACAGATGACTTTGATCAGATCATCGACAGAGCGGTCAAAGCCGGGGTCCAAAAGGTAAGCCAGCCATGTGTGTATCCTTTACAGGGTTCCTACGCAGGTCTGGAAAGTCTGGAAAAGTATTAAAAATGAATTTGATCATTTCCAGGTCTTGAATAGTTTGGGAATTTGAAAAAATGTCTGGAAAAGTATGGAAAATGTTGCGGTTCAGGTCCGATACACACATAATTCTAGCTTTTATGTTGTTGTAGAGCCACTTTGAGTCCACAGTTTTTGTTGATGTGAAGAATAATGTTCAGATAGAGGGACGCTCTTATTACCCAGCCGCTGTCAGCATGCATTATATCAAATACCCACCAAAATCAAATCCAGTCAAGAACATAGGGTCTGGGAAAAATATGGAATTTTAAAATGGAAACCGTGTAGGAACCCTGCCAATCATCTCACATATTCTGATATTTGTCGCTGTGAAGAACAATCTTCATCTATACAGTGATATGACCTAGTTAGCAGGGGCAAGATGTCTATCTGCGGAAATCATATTGAAGACCAGACAAAATCTGCAAAACAAATCAAGGTCTGGAAAATGTATGGAATTTTTCAATTGAAAATGCGTAGGAACCCTGCCTTTAGATGTGATATAAGTGTACAACTGTATGTATATGTGATGTATATGTTCTGTCTGTACTGTGTTTACCAGTATGCACTTGTGTTACTGTGTTACTGTGTTACTGTGTTACTGTTACTGTGTTAACATGTCCCAGCACCAATGGCACCAAGACAGATTCCTGTTAATTTACTGTAATTGGTAGATAAAGTGATTCTTTACCGTCTGTAGTCTGAGTAATGTAATGTCTGCTGCTCTGTTACAGTTTATGATCACAGGAGGAAACCTTGAAGACAGCAAGGAGGCCCTCAAACTAGCTGAGACCAGAGGTAAAGATAACAGTGACTGTAGTTAAAACCACTGTAGACGAGTCTGAATTAAAACCATCACGAGGTCCAAAGCAACATGATCTTGTAAAAAGTCGTGAAATGAGCACAAACTCTGAAACGCAGATTTACCTGCTGTGGACACAAATTTTATGAAGAGTACGTTCCTCCACTACGAACTGGATTCTGTGACAAAAACAAGAATTGGACTCGACATTTTCAGCTAACGGTTGACTAACAGTTATGTTTAGGAAAGTAAAACAACTTGGTTACGGTTTGGAAAAGGCTTTGGTCCTGGTTAAATAAGGAAAGCATTAGCTAAATTAAATTAAAATGTAGAAATCTTCCAAAGGGTCCAAAGGAGGTTGAAATCGAGTCCTATTCAAGACCAAGACCAAAATGTCTTTCCAAATGTAAAAACAAACCAAACAACAGTACAATTTACCATATTTTTAGATAGGAAAGAAGAAGTAGAGTCAACATCCAATATAGCTGAGACCAAGATGAGTCAGAGTCAAAATAGGAAACGAGGCAAATCCAAGATGTCGATGGTCGATACACAATCTTACACAGGCTCAGATTAGCTTCCTTTTTTGGTTTAGATGCAATGCAACATCAGCAGAATAGAAAATAATACAGTGCAAGACAACAAAATGTCAGAGAATACAATAGAATGTAATAGAACTTTTTAGAAGCCTGTCACAGAATGCTTGGAGAGCGGTTACCGGTGGTTACGTGACGGACATGCCGCCATGTTGGAGGAATGAAAACAATGTATGGTCGGACTCTTCCTCAGTGAGAAAATAAAGAAAACGCCTCCTCTCTGGGTGTTTGGTATTTTATGCTGTAAAATGATGAAAATGTCAGGGGGGGAACGCTCCACCCGCTGATCGTGGTGTGATTTCTTCAGCCGTGTTTGCAGCGATGCTTCTCCCTGTGCAGATGAGTTTTACAGCACCGTCGGCTGCCATCCGACCCGCTGCGGTGAGTTTGAGCGGAGCGGAGCGGAGCAGTACCTGTCCGGACTGAGGGAGCTGGCAGCAGCACACAGAGGGAAGGTGGTGGCTGTGGGAGAATGTGGACTAGGTGTGTGAGCTTTCTGCAGTGATGCAGTGTATAAATATACAAATTAGCTTTTTTATTTGTTCCTTTTATTTCACAGTACTTTGAGTACTCAGTCTCATCATAACAAGAAAAATGTTTGGCTTCTAAAAACATCTCACATCTAAACAAACCAAACAAATTACAGAGTACTACTACTACTACTACTACTACTACTACTACTACTACTGCTACTGCTACTACTACTAGTACTGTTACTACCACTACTGCTTCTACTACTACTACTACTACTGCTACTGCTACTGCTACTGCTACTACTGCTACTACTGCTACTGCTACTACTACTAGTACTGCTACTACCACTACTGCTTCTACTACTACTACTACTACTACTACTACTACTGTTACTGTTACTGCTGCTACTGCTACTATTGTTGCTACTATTACTAGGCTGCTACTACTACTACTACTACTTCTACTACTACTACTACTGCTACTGCTACTACTACTAGTACTGCTACTACTACTACTACTACTACTACTACTACTACTACTACTACTTTTAACTAGCTATGACTTTCCTGATACAGGCCTGAAACTCTTTTTTGCACTTTGCTTCGCACTTATGCACTGCTGCACTTCTTTTAAAATGCTGTCTTTTACTTGATTTTATGCATTCTGATGCATTCTATGTATTCTCTTCTCATCTTTATCTTATTTTCACTATTATTATCAAGTTTTAAGTGAAGCACTTGGTGCATGAAATTACTTTGTTGTAAAGCACTTTGAGCTGCATTTCTTGTATGAAAGGTGCTATACAAATAAAGTTTATTATTATTATTACTACTGCTAGTACTATTACTGCTCCTACTACTACTACTGCTGCCCCTACTGCTACTGCTTCTTCTACTACCACTACTACTAATAATAAAAGCATACAAATAAAACCTTAATAGCGGAAACTGATGTGATTAATATCAGTTGGATTCTGTGCCGTTTTATGTTCTAAATAAAACATATACAATACAACATTCTACAGCTAACACTGATACACAGTCACCATATACATACAATAATAATAATAGTAATATTGATATGTATTGGATGGTGATATGTTGAAACTGTATTGTCTCTTCTGACTGTTCCAGATTTCGACAGGTTGGAATTCTGCCCAAAAGAGACTCAGCTCAAGTAAGTTTCTGTTTCACTACTGGAGATTTAAAGGTATAATATGTAAAATTTCCGCATTAAAATATCTAAAAACGACTAGACCTATGCTATATATTTTTTTGAGTTGTGTACTTACATTATCCCAAATGTTTCCAACAATGTTCAAACCCAGAGAAATCTGTCATTTTATTCAAGGTAACGGTGCGTTTCATTTGGTCGCCTGTCATGGCGTCATATCCCCTTTACCCCCTGACTTCCTGTCATGGCGTCATATCCCCTTTACCCCCTAACTTCCTGTCATGGCGTCATATCCCCTTTACCCCCTGACTTCCTGTCATGGCGTCATATCCCCTTTACCCCCTAACTTCCTGTCATGGCGTCATATCCCCTTTACCCCCTGACTTCCTGTCATGGCGTCATATCCCCTTTACCCCCTAACTTCCTGTCACGGCGTCATATCCCCTTTACCCCCTAACTTCCTGTCACGGCGTCATATCCCCTTTACCCCCTAACTTCCTGTCATGGCGTCATATCCCCTTTACCCCCTAACTTCCTGTCATGGCGTCATATCCCCTTTACCCCCTAACTTCCGGGGAAACGGGAAACACCAGATGATCCGTCAGAGAGTGAGGAAGGAAGTCGGCCAGCTAGCTAGCTAGCCGCTCTAGCCGCTCTGTTGTTTTTTTAATTCTATTATATTCTATTCTATTCTATTCTAGTTTTTATCGCTCACTGTGGCGGATCACGATTATTCATTCCCGTTTGCTGCGCGTTCTGTCGCCGAAGCTGTCCCCCTAAAAAAAAAACTCCCATGATCCCACGGTTCTTCATGATGTCATCAAACTACGGCTTTTGTTATTGTTTTGATTGAGAGAGCCCTAGCAGCAGAAATTACATACTGTGTGATTAAAGCTGTGCTAGGCAAGATTTTTATGCAAGGCTGCAGTCAAGACCACCTGAGTCAAGTCGATTCCAAGACCAGGTCCAGTCGAGTCTGAGTCAAGACCGGGTCCAAAGTGGTTTCTAAATGAAATATTTCAGCATTGCCAATATGCCCATATTCCATGATTATTACAGTACTTGTTGAAACTAAACGATCTCTTGCCAGATACTTTGAGAAGCAGTTTGACCTGGCAGAGGAGACCAAGCTGCCCATGTTCCTCCACTGCAGGAACTCCCATCAGGACTTCATCGGTAGGTTTCTGCAGCAGGTGTTACTGACCCAGGCTTGTGCATGAGAAGAACATTTAAGCAAAATGTTTCTATTTTTTTTTTTTTCCTTTATTTTGACAGACATCATGAAGAGAAATCGAGACAGATGTGTTGGAGGAGTGGTGAGGAGACTTTTTTTTTTTTTTTTTTTTTTTTTTAAATCAGTTTAATGAGCCAGAACTGAATTATGGATTTCTGGTGATAATGATGGAGATTGTTTCACTTTCTTCTTTCTAATCAATTCCACAGCTTTTAAAGCACAAAAGCAGAAAATATGTGAAGAGTATTATTCCAAAACAAGATCGTCACCATCTGAAAAAAGTGACAGCTACTCTTAGAAAATGATTCCTGGCATGAAAGTAAAACTCACTATTGAAAAATATTTAATTTAGGAGCTAGTTTAAGACTTTTGTGTACGCCAGGATACAATCATCTACATGCTGTATTTGAAACTGATGTGCTTTTGAAAATGGATATATAGCGTTTCGGAACAAAACCCTATTTCAAAGTAATAATTTGTTACATTTTCATATAAATAAATGTCTGTCTCTGCTGATGATTGATAAAACACAGTAGAGATTCAGCCTATATCCAGTTCATAAATCTTCTCCACTGTCTGTTCTAAACAGCCGGTGTCTGGTCGCTCTTTCCAGGGAAAAATCCTCTGACGCACAGGAAGTGATGCGATTTACGTTTCCTGTGTTGTGCTAAAATTTGTAGTCCCCTAAAAACTGTTTCAGTGGCGGTTTGTCCTTGTTTTGTTTTCGGTGTGTGTTGCTGTTAGAGCTACAATGATTAATCGATTACTTGTCAACTATTAAATTAATCGCCACCTATTTTGATAATCGATTAATCGGTTTGAGTAATTTTTTAAGAAAAATAACTCAAAATTCTCTGATTCCAGCTTCTTAAATGTGAATATTTTCTGGTTTCTTTCCTCCTCTATGACAGTAAACTGAATATCTTTGGGTTGTGGACAAAACAAGACATTTGAGGACGTCATCTTGGGCTTTGGGAAACACTGATCCACATTTTTCACCGTTTTCTGACATTTTATAGACCAAACAACTAATCGATTAATCAAGAAAATAATCGACAGATTAATCGACAGTGAAAATAATCGCTAGTTGCAGCCCTAGTTGCTGTTTTGCCACTGCACAAGGAAATTATCATGTGGGAAATGTGTTTACTAAATAAGTCGACAAATGTAGAGCCTGACAACTTCCTTGTATAATCAGTAAACATTTTGTGGTCTGAGAAATGAATATCATAAACAAGCGTTCACTATCATGCGTTACTTTCATTCTTTGTAATCTCGTGAAATGATTGTAAAAACTGAAAAGTGAACAATAGCAAAACAATCCACAAAAATGCAAATTATTTTGTTAATTATTTCCTGGCAAGAAATCAAGTTGAAGACACTGAAAGGGGAAACGCATTTTTGTTTTTTTCTTAGGGGAAGCAAATTTTGGCACACCACCAAAGTGATCTCTGGGAAGTGTAGTGCAGAAACTCCACAGCAGTGACGGCTCATCACCAAAGATTGAGACAAGTTTAAAAAAAATAGGCTCTTGCAAATTTCCACTTTAATTTTCCTCTCAGGTTCACTCATTTGATGGCAGCGCGGAGGAGGCTGCTGCCCTCATAGACCTGGACCTCTATATTGGAATAAATGGATGGTGAGAGGATGATGAGATGTAATGAGTTAGATTTCCTTTCAAAAATTGTGTGTGTCTCAGCTTTCCTGCTGTCTCAGTGAAGAGGAATAGACTCCATTCTCCCTTTTTAAACAAACAGTTAAAAGGGATTTTTAACAGTAGTAAAAGACATGGAGACAGTTTTAATTGCTTGAGTCTTGACTTGATGCATGAAGAGAAGACTTGAGACTCGACTTGACTTGGGTTCTGGTGACTTGGGACTTGACTCTGTCTTGTACTCTGATGACTTGAAAAGGTTTCTAAAGTCTTGACTTGAGATCTTGTGTTTGTGTAAATGACTTAGATTGAAAGTGATGAGATTTGTTCCAGCAGACGACTGAATTTAAATTCTGTTTTCTGAATTTGTATGGAATGATTGAATTTATTGAAGTTGAAACTGATTATAGAAATCAAACTCATGATGCTCTTACCAAGTTTTTATCCTATTAAAACCATATTGCTTTGAAAAGTCCTAGATATTTAGTTTTCTTTAAGATATTAAATTGATACTGGACTCTTGATTTGTTCTAACTTGACTTGCTGTTCTACATTCAGACTTGAGACTTGACATTAATGACATGGACTTGACTTGAGACTTGTGCCTCAAGACTTCAGACTGACTTGGGACTCGAGCAAAGTTGACTTGAATTGAAAGGTGTTCCTTTTTTCTTTTTTCAGCTCCTTGAAAACAGAGGCCAATATTGAAGCTATGAAGTCTATTCCTACCGAGAGACTTATGATTGAAACAGGTTGGTTTCAGACAGTTTTCTGCCATATAAAAGACAGTTGACAAAATATGGCTAATAAACGGTAACTAGAATAGAAATTACCTTAGAACTTGAGTGACAGAATGGACGCTGCTGTTAAAAAATTATATTCTAGAAAGGTAATTTTGGCCGGTACACAATTTCACAACCATAGGATGTTCGATAATATTATTATGAAAATTAAGAAGTGTGAATTGCATGAGACACGTTTCACATTCATGTCAGATTTACTACAAATATGAGCTGCTGCAAACTACAGAAGTGCGTCAACACAGGCTGCAAACATGGCAGTGAAATCAATCAATCAATAAATCGTCTCTGTTCCCTCCAGATGCTCCGTGGTGCGGGGTGAAGAACACTCACGCCGGCTCCAAACACATTAAAACCACATTTCCCACGAAGAAGAAATGGGAGGCGGGGCACTGTCTGAAGGACAGGAACGAGCCGTGTCACATCATGTGAGCAGAAGTTTGTCTCTATACAGAGGCTGTGGCCAGAATGGATCACTATTCCCTCATGTGTATTTCCCTATATAGCTCTGCTCTATTAGTGCACTAATTAGCGGTAAATCACACATGAATAATGAGTGAATTCAGACACTTAATTCATCATCAACCATCATCGACCTGCGTCTGCGTTCACCAGTCACATAAACAAATGTTTCAGCTAACATTTGACAAGTTACCAATATTACTTCAAAGCCATATATGTGTCACTAGCTGACATTAAACATAAATATTCACCGACGTTCCCATCTAGGCGTTTTCCGACCTTATGTCGGTGAATAAATATTCTCTGTGTCGGAGTTGCGTGCGGCTTCTTTTTTCTGTTTATTTTCACACAGCCAGTATTTCACCAATCCAGGTGTGCGGTTTCCTTCAGGTTTTGGATTCTCACTAGCTGACATTAACAAAAAACACCTTACAATAAGCTCTGTACCGTATAACCTGCAGCTAGAGATAAATAACCTTCCTGAACAACAGACCTTAATGTTAATGTTAATTTTAACGAGCTCAAATTAACTTAACACAACGAGCACTTATAATTAGTTGTGAATTGGCAGTTAAAAGAAAACATCTTTAGAGTTGCTTGATGTCTTTTTGGTACCAAAGTTTATTTACTTGTTTATTTTGTAAACGAGGTTTGGTGCCATCATTATAAAACGGGTTACAACTTGGTTGCTTGGTAACGGCCAGGTGACGACAGACTCGCAATGCATTTTGGTATACTTTCACCGTTTTAGTGACCAGGCTTGTTCACTACATATTACAGTGCATTGTGGGAAATATGTAGTGCCGTCAAAATCATTCCACAGTATCATTTTGCAATTCGGACACTAACAAAAAATGTCTGACGTATGTATTAATGCCCTAAAACACAGATAGTGATCCATCCAGTCACAGCCAGAGTTCATTGTAATAGAATCTTCTCACCAACATGGCTGACAAACTATGGGTAAACATGTGGGTTCAAACATCGATCACATTTGTCCTCCACCTCTGGGTAAATTTCAGACAATTTAGACAAATGGACCCTGTGTATAACCTTAAACTGAATGAGTGAATATACTGTATTTCATTAACTGTGTCTCCCAGACAAGTCCTGGAGGTGATGGCAGCAGCCAGGGAAGAGGACCCAGCGGAGATCGCCAACACAATCTACAACAACACCATCAAAGTTTTCTTCAGCTCCAGCTGATAATAAACCGCTTCAAAACCCTCTGAAGACTGGCTGCTTTGTCCCGAGCCCTGATCTACCACCACATGGACTAAGTCTGGATTGAAAGGCGTTCGGAAAATGTCTTGAATTCAGTGCCGCATTACTTATTTCTGTGCTCAAATCTCCACAGAGCCTCTGTGTGTATGAACATTGGGTTCAGGGTCGACTCTCTTGCCTTGTTTGGAAAAGTCGAGTATGTTCTTATCTTCTAAAATAAAGATTTCCATTTTTCTTTTATTTCTACTGCATGCTCCAGTTTTTGCTGTAGAATTCTTTAACTAATCAAGATGCCAAACAAGAAGATTGGTCCAAAGTAATTATTGTCTTTTCAGTTATTAAAGGAATAGTTCATCCCCAAATGAGACTTCATTCAATATCTACTCACATATCAGTGGAAACTCTATTGAAGTTGTTAGGACAGTAAACACACAGCGAGTTTGAGCCCCTGTAGCTCCATCTCAGCCTTCTGCTAAACTATTGAAGTTAACATTACAACTTTTTACAGCTCCAAAAAAAAAAGCATAAAATGTCCATCAAATTTCTCCAAACAGCTTCTGCAGCCAAAGAGTTTTGTAGCCAAACAATTGCACAAAAATCCAATATTTACCTCATGATCTCCTTATTGTCCCCGTGTTGTGGTCGCCCCACAGCGCTCTGCTTGCAGCTGTAGGACTTTTTGACCCATAGTGAAATGTTTCACTACAAAAGACTTGGATTATGCTGCTCTGCCTTTGATTCTCTCTAATGTTACTCCCCTCTCAGTAGAACTTGATTATTGTGAGGTGCCAGTCACTACAGATGCAATTTCTTGGCTCTATTTACCATCTGGAAAACAGCAAATCCCCAGGGACAGACGGCTTCACAGCTGAGTTTTATAAATCCTTTTCTAAATTGTTGGCTCCTTTCCTCTTGAACGTATTTTCAGAAAGTATTGGAAAGGAATCACATCCTCCAACCGCGTCCCAAAGCCTAATGATGCCAAAGTCCAAAAAACATTTAAGATTAAGATTAAGATTTAGTTTTTGAACAATGGTTTAACAATAATATAATTTATTGAGTCAGCTAGACTCAGCAAAGGAGGTGTTCTTTATACCTACTCTGAATTTCTGAAATACAAAATTGTAGGAGTTACAATCCAGTAACTCTTGGAGAGTTTGCCATTGTTCTTGATGCTGTATGCCGTAATATATGCTATAATATATTACTGTATATTACTATAGTTTCTCTCTGTCCAGCCAGCTGACTACAGTGGGCAAAATCTGATTTCAGAGCATAGAGATTAAACAGTTTAGTACTTTTGAGCTTTGGATTGATCTATGCCTTTACGTAAAACCAGTTACGTCGGCTGCCACACCCTCTGACGCTGTCACGTCACGTCACGTCGGAAGAACCTAGCAACTTCCGCGTTCCTCGCATAGCAACAGGAGGTTCAGCGGAACGGAGTGGAGATGGCGGACGGCGGGGTCCCCGCTCAATAACGTGAGGCAAAGCGAAACCGAAGACGAGCGGCGGCTGGGGGATTTTCCATCGGTACATGGAGAGGCGGACTCCCCCAGGACCGGAGCCCTGAAGCCGCATGGCGTCCACTCAAGTCCGGATCGGCCAGCAGGCCTTGGCCGTGCTGGATGTGGCTCTACGAGTGCCCTGCATCTTTATTATCGACGCCATTTTTAACTCTTACTATGACCCTGGTTCAGGATGGGCCGGTGCGGCAGGGAAGGTGTTTGTCAGAGTCATGGGTAAGCATGAGATTGACCTGCGGACTGTAGTGCTGGAGCCTCCGGCCCCCAAACTGTCGGTAACACTCAGTAAACTGACAGCTAGCGGCAGTCTGTAAGTTAGCAGTGAGACTCTGTCACCTGTCAGTCCGCCGTCAAGTTGAACACTTCGGCTCGACCAAAGCCGATTTAGCTACCAGCAGTAATATAAATACAAGCCAGGCTGCATGTCTGACCTAGTACTTAACGTCACCTAGTTGGCCGTAACCCTATGCTAGCTTGACACAGCTTTATTTACTTGCTAGCTAGCTAACCTTTGCTATTTTGTTTGCTACCGGTCTCTCCAAACACATAGCTGGACTTGACAGATGTAGGTTAGCTGTTTACTTCGCTCCTATACTTTATTCTCTTACTTTCCCCCCCACAAAGAACAATCTGGTAAACATCAAACTGTCTCTGGAGTGTCAATACACTGGCAGGCAAATGCTGTAGCCTGATAACAAACAAGCAGCGGGTTACATAACGTTAATTCACCGTTTGTACAGTTTCTGGACCTTTGGACGGTGTGTGCCTGCTAAACTCCTACAGCATTAGCCAAGAGATCTGGGTTTGGCAAGGCAAGAGGCCACATAAGGAGCCGCTAAAGTGGGTCAGCCAGCAGTTTAGTCTCATGTTTCTTCAACCAGGTGAAGTCATGTGAAGGACCCCAGAGACAAATAAGTCCAACAACCACCTTTTAATAAACATGTAGATGTGGTTTAGTGCAGACTTGTAAATGATCTGTCCTGTATGTGGGGAGATAAGAGTGAGGAAAGTAGAGCTGTGACACTGTTATACTTTGTCTCATTGTGCGGACGGCTGTCAAATTATTTAATAGTGATGTTAAAGGATTCCTTGTTTTTTTCCTGGGGAGCGACTCAAGGACCCCTCGAGGGCCCTGCACCCCGCTTTGGGAACCGCCTTCAGTGAGGCTAAAATGTCTCAAATCAGGGTCCAGGGCAGAAACAGACACAGACTCTGTCCAGTTCAGAGGTGCGTTCACGGCGGTGATGCATCGTGGGAATTGTGGAGCTATGGTGTGAAGATTCAGAGTTAACGTTAAATCACAATAACACAACTTTTGCTTCATTAGATAACGGTCAATAAAGAACAGACATAGGTTTTAAAACATGTTTTTTAGTGTCATAAGTGTCATCCCTGACCCCCCCCTTGCCTCTTGATGAAGACGTTGCCATAGCGATTGCGCTGTGGTGAAAAGTGTGTAGACTCAGTACTGTGCTTGTTCATGTGGAAAGTATTCTACCGCTTAGCATGTCGTTACCGCCACATATACTACATATTACATTATTATTATGTATTCTGCACAGCATGCCTTTTAGGAGGAAGACCTGTCCTGACTGCTTCCTCTGTGGCCATTTTATCTATTTAGTTTTGTGTGTTTTCATTTGTTTTCATCTTGCCACAGGTGCTGCAGTAACTTTTTTTTTTCACTTTTGTGAGCCTTGGATATTGTCAGTGTTTTTTTAATGTTTACATTTTCTATCTGTGTCACACAACACACTTCTAAAAGAGACCCAGAGTCCAACTGTCTGGATTATGTCAGTAAATATTTGACGGAGTGTTAGAATTTACTGGTTTTGGCATGTGCTTTCCTAGAGCTGGGCCATAATTCAATATTATCGTTTATTGTCTTTCAGTGGAATCATATTGTCATGATATGGTGATTTTCGGACATTGTGACGTACAATTCTGCTGTCTAATCTGATGATAACAAGCAAATTTTACTTAAAAACCGCACACTGTCTACACTGTTTCGGTTATAGGACCTTCATCAGGTAAACATCACACACACACATGTTTGCCTGATGAAGGTGCTATGACTGAAATGTTACAATAAAGTGTAAATGTAAATGTTGACAGTGCGGGATTATATTGGTTATATGGTTTTTGCCCTATGCATCTGTCATGCAAAGACTTTTAGGTGTGCAAAAATACTTTTTCTTTAAGGAATATTATTTGAAAATTTCAGTTTTGTTTGACATCACACCCTAACATTACTATTTGGCTCAATGGGATGAACATTCACTTGATTATTTAACGTGATTTTGCACACATGAGCCATATCGTGATATAGATCGATATCGAAAAAAATCCATATGATTATCCTGATATTGATTTGAACCATATCGCCCAGCCCTATGCTTTCCCCTGTTGCGTGTTCTGCTGTAGTCGTGTTTGGATCATTTTAGCGCTGCAAACATCTTGTTGCTTTGCTGTGAGGACTGCTGCCTACTTTCCTCCTCATCTCCCGTGTGTTTCAGCCATCCTCATGTCCAGAATGACACCTGGGCTCTCTCAGAAGGCCTTGCTCATGTTCTTCACCTACAGTTTCACCTAACACTTGAATTATTTTACCAGACAGACTGATTCAAATGATCTTTCAAACAATGACTGGTTACCTGCCTAAGTGACTGCTCGACTAGACAAACCTGCTATAGTCAAATTTTGCCAGGGTTCGTCTGGTGTCAATTTCCTCCCCTGTATGTGAGGAACCTGTATTCTGTTCCACCTGTTTCCTGCTCATCTTTGCGACCTGCGCCTCTCTCCTCCCAGGCATCCTCATCTCCAGCGTGGTGCTGGTCCTCTCCCAGAAGGCCTTGTTCAAGTTCTACACCCTGTTCTTCGCGGTTCTCCTCGGCGTGGCGGCCGTGCTCATCAACTACTACGCCACCTCCCACATAGACTTCTACAGCGCCTACTACAAAGCGGCGCTGGGGTTCAGGCTGCTGCCCAGGAACGGGCCGACGCTGTGGCTGGGCATGGCCGTGGTCCAGCTCTTCTTCGGCGTGGGCTACGTCTTCCTGCTCAACCTGCAGTCGGCGTTCGCCGCGCTGGTCGTCCTGGACATCATGATCCCTCTGTGGGGGCTGATGATCGAGCTGCCGGCGGACGTCCGGCAGCTGGTGGCGGTGTTCTCGGGCCTGGTTCTGGCCCTCAACACGGCCGTGTGCCTGGCCATGAGACTCAAGTGGTTCTACTACTCGTGCCGGTACGTCTACCTGCTCGTCCGGCACATGTACAGGATCTACGGGCTGCAGCTGCTGCTGGAGGACACCTGGAAGAGGATCCGCTTCCCCGACGTTCTGCGGGTGTTCTGGCTGACCCGGGTCACCGCCCAGGCGCTCATCCTGGTCTACGTGGTGCGGGCGGTGAGGAGGGAGAGCGGCGACGCCACAGGAGGCGCAGCGGACGGGAACTCTGACCCACAGGTGAGACCAGGACTGTGCACTCTGCTGAACAGGGCTTTTGTACAGGGAATGAATTGAAAATGAATTTGATAATTTCACTGGCCTTTGTTTGGGAGGTGAACCTATTCACTTCTCTTCAGACAGACAAGTTTTATGTTTAGAAACACAATCAGCTGTTCACAGAGCTGAGCCCTCCAATATGGCCGCCAGGTGTGTGTGTGTGTGTGTGTGTGTATGTGTGTGTGTGTGTGGGGGGGGGGTTACATCACCTGAAAGCCTACTATTCCTTCAGAGTAACAGAGGCTTTCAGGGTAATAGAGTCATTCAGAGCAATAGTGCAGCTGTAGCACACTGTTGCACGCAGGAAAAAGTGGGACTTGTGTTGTGGCTACATGTGTGTCTGTGTGACTGTACCGTCTCCATGGTTACCTGCAGGGTTACCTGCTGAGCTGGGATGTGTTCTGGGATCTGTCCAGTAACCTGATCATCTCCGGCTGCGACTCCACGCTCACTGTGCTGGGGATGAGCGCCGTCATCTCCTCTGTCGCACACTACCTGGGCCTCAGCATCCTGGCCTTCATAGGTACGAGTGTGTGTGTGTGTGTGTGTGTGTGTGTGTGTGTGTGTGTGTGTGTGTGTGTGTGTGGGGGGGGGGGGCCTGTGAGTGATGATGATGCACAGCAAATGTCTGCGCAAACCGGACAACATGTGCATCAGCCATACGTATGTTGACTATGAGAACTAAGTATGCAGTAATAATAATCATAATCATCATAAATTAAATTTGAGAGCGCCTTTCTCAGACTCAAGGACACTTTACATAGTTCAAAAGTTCCAAAATCTGAAAAATAAAGTTCACAAATCAATCAAATGTAATCAAATGTAATAAGTGACTGGAGTCCAGTATCTGTAATCTGCAGGCAGGGCGTGGAGAATAGACATTACAAGCAAAACATGACAAGAAACTGATATTTTGAAAAACATTTGTTTGGGTAACCAGTAAAACAGTTAGATGCAAGGTTGAATTTTATATATTTGTAACATATAATAAATTGTATCACATACTGTCAGCATTTGCTTGGATGATCATTTAATGAATTAATGAGAAGTATATGCCAGAAGCTTGTGTGACTTCTCTGTGCTGGGATCCATTTTGATGCGTCCGTCCCCCTCCAGGTTCGACGGAGGAGGAGGACAAGCGTCTGGGCTTCGTGGCTCCGGTCCTGTTCTTCATCCTGGCTCTGCAGACCGGCCTCAGCAGCCTGGACCCCGAGGAACGCCTGGTATGTCATTAACAGCAATCGTTTATCCAGCAGCTTAATTGATCGATTACTAAGTGAGGGATAATGTGGAAACGGCATCTCTCCGTCTCTCCATCTCTCTGTTGTTGTTGCCTCACTACCGGCTCCCCGCTGGCCCCGCCCACAAGACACGCCCAAAGGAAATGGTTTAAGCCCCAAAATGTCCCAACATCACTGAAAAGTCAATTTCAGGCAAATGGGGAGTTTAGGCCTGAACACACAGACTGATAATGTAGAATATATCCTGTGTCTTTATTCTTTTTTAATGCGAAAAAAGTTGCATATTGCAGCTTTAACGTTTGTTAACAGCAGAGGTTTTTTGATTTTGCTTTTTATATCTCAATAATCTTTCTGTCTTTCTTGCTTTCTCTCTTTGAAGTAGGCCACTATTCAATAATATTGCGGAAAATATTGCGATATTCGCTAAATTTGGGCTGCAACTAACGATTATTTTCATTGTCGATTAATCTGTCGATTATTTTCTCGATTAATCGATTTTTTGTTTGATCTATAAAATGTCAGAAAATGGTGAAAAATGTGGATCAGTGTTTCCCAAAGCCCAAGATGACGTCCTCAAATGTCTTGTTTTGTCCACAACCCAAAGATATTCATTTTACTGTCATAGAGGAGGAAAGAAACCAGAAAATATTCACATTTAAGAAGCTGGAATCAGAGAATTTTGACGTATTTTTCTTAAAAGATTACTCAAACCAATTAATCGATTATCAAAATAGTTGGCGATTAATTTAATAGTTGACAACTAATCGATTAATCGATTAATCGTTGCAGCTCTACACTAAATATCGAAATGGCAGGAATGAGCAAATTATGTTATTATTGTTTTCGCTTGAATAGTGAGATCAGATTTCTAAATGTATTTGGTGTAAGTTAGAAGAAATAAAATACCAAAAAAAATGAAAAAACACAGAAAAAAACATCTTATACCGCGATATTTTGGTGGGACAGCATCGGGATATCAAATTCTGGATTTCGGCCAAGCCCACTTTGAAGCTGAGTGAGTATGAGCGACATGACTGACGCTCTCCTCTGTGTGGACCTGCAGGTCCGCCTGAGCCGGAACATGTGCCTGCTGCTGACGGCCATCCTGCACTTCATCCATGGCATGACGGACCCGGTCCTGATGTCTCTGAGCGCCTCCCATGTCTCCTCCTTCCGCCGCCACTTCCCCGTGCTGCTGGTGTCTCTGGCCCTGTTCCTGCTGCCCGTGGTGCTCAGCTACGCCCTCTGGCACCACTACGCCCTCAACACCTGGCTGTTCGCCGTCACCGCCTTCTGCGTCGAGCTCTGCCTCAAGGTGAGAAACCCCCCAACCCGCCCCCCCCCCCCCCCCCAAGATACTCTTAGACATACTCTTTATATAGCTTCAGTCTGTGATGGTCAGTACATTCCATTTGAGTTATTTAGTGATGTGAAGTGTTGTAATTTACCTTTTTTTGGTGAACCCACGTTCCCTCAGCCTGCCTCGTCTACTTCTACTCCAGTTAGTGATTTCCTGCGTTTCCCAGAATGCCTTTTGACAACCCCTAGAGAAGGGGAGAGAGCAGTGGCGATAGTGATGGTAGAGCTGCAACGATTAATCGATTAGTTGTCAACTATTAAATTAATCGCCAACTATTTTGATTATCGATTAATCGGTTTGAGTAATTTTTTAAGAAAAATAAGTCAAAATTCTCTGATTCCAGCTTCTTAAATGTGAATATTTTCCGGTTTCTTTACTCCTCTATGACAGTAAACTGAATATCTTTGGGTTGTGGACAAAACAAGACATTTGAGGACGTCATCTTGGGCTTTGGGAAACACTGATCCACATTTTTCACCATTTTCTGACATTTTATAGACCAAACAACTAATCGATTAATCGAGAAAATGATCGACAGATTAATCGACAATGAAAATAATCATTAGTTGCAGCCCTAAGTGATGGCATAGTAAGACTGTAAAAAGAGTCGCGCCCCTTCCTCAAAACCCAACATGTCCTGTAGCTGCATTGCATTCTGGTCTCTCTCCTGCTCCTGTGGGTGGAGAAACTGGTCTCTCTCCTCTTCTACGATGGATCTCTCCCTGTATGATTGTTGAACGTCTCTTGGTGCAAAATGGCGGCTCTAGAAAGAAGCCCCTCGCTCTTGGATTCTGAGGGACTGACACCAAAACCTGACGTTTACCGCTGAGGTTTTACATCCTGAAACATTTTCTCATATCAAACTCCACTGGAGCTGCTGAGAAACATCTTTAACAGTGTTTTAGATATCAGCCAGTCAGTATTGTCCAGCTATCATTAGTCTTTCATCAGTCTGGGTGTCAGCGGAGAGTTTTAGTGTCCCATGATGGTCTGAATTCTGTTTCAGAGGCCTGACAAGAAGAAAATTCTGGGGGGAACAGTGAATACTTGGATTTTTTTACGCATTTAAAATTTGCACAAAATATAACAGCAGCTTCAATCCAAAAATATTGATATCCATCCCCGATATTTGTTTCAGCCTTCAAAAATCCATATCAGTCAAACTCTAGTTGATATATTTTTGATTTCTAGCTCTTTGGGGCTCGGAGTGCTAAAACCATGCTAAGCTAATAGCGTATCAGTTTACAGAACGTTAACATTTAACTCCAGAAGCCACAAATACAGGCTTAGTGGTTAGAAGTGGTGCTTTTATTATAATAAATCATCCCACTGAGGACAGTTTTAGTGTTGCAGCTTGCACTAGAACCAAAACAAGGTCGGACATGGAGCAAAACCAGCAATTACCCTGAACCACCGGTGCTATAAAACAGTCAGAGACATGGATGGATTACTGAACGGGCTGAACGGGCACAGGTCCAGGGGCCTAAGAGCTCAGGGGCCCCTGAGCCTGATACATGATGATGCTGTCACTAACTTTACATTTACTGCCCTGCAGTCGAAGGGTTTAGTCATTTATATCAACACCACAGCCCCAAACCTCCCCCATAATAATCTAAACATTTATAATGAAGGTGTCACCATGGCTCTGTCACAGTGAGTTCCCCTCAGTTTATCTATAGCGCTTAAGCAGTAAAGCTCTGCATCATTGTCCAAAGGCCAATTTGGACAATGACAACCATGACTTGTCCAAAGTCATGGTTTTCCACTCCTGATCTGTCAGAATAGGACCCACTGACTCACACCATGCAGCTGCTGTGTGGCCAGACAGTCGATTTTGGGGCATTACAGGCAATCAGAGGCATTTTGCACTTTAAAATATGTTGTTTAGGCCTAGAATAATATGTGTTTGCACCTTGTAATTCCTTTGTAATTGTTAGAATTTGTTTCTCTCCCATAAGGGGCCGGTTCACATGCTGTCTTTTGCGCACTGAAATCTATTCACTGTAATGGGGGCGCGCGGCAGACTCACACAAACGCGAGGGCAACACACACTGACCGTGACCACGGCACACTGAGATACAAATATCTCAACTTAGTAGCTATCTGTGCCCATGGGCCCTTTGTCCCATAATCCGCCTGTGGTCAGAGAGGTAAAACTGGAAGGACCGCTCTGAAGAAGGTGGAGATGAAGCATGCACACACTCATGCAGTTGTACAGCGACTCATTTGTTCACCATGACCCTTTCTTCATAGT